>NW_006921652.1:11011613-11012446 GCF_000298275.1 Orycteropus afer afer
ACCTTCCTTCCGAGGAGTGGCTGGTGGGTTTGAACCGCCAGCCTTCTGGTGAGCAGTCAAGTGCCTTAGGCACTATGCTACCAGAGCTCCTCATATAAAGTTAGTGATTGGTTTTTTCATATCCTTAAGAAATGTTGATGGGCTCTGGATTGGGATTGCACTGAATGGATAGATTGCTTTGGGTAGAATTGACATTTTCACAATGTTCAATCTTCCTATCCATGAGCGTGGGATGTTCTTCCTTTTATGTAGATCTCTCATGGTTTCTTGAAGTAGTTTTTTATAGTTTTCTTTGTACAGGTCTTTTGTATCCCTGGTAAGATTTAGTCCCAAGTATTTTATTTTTTTTTAGTAGCTATTGTAAATGGTATTGATTTCCTTATTTCTTTTTCAGCAATCTCTTTGCTGGTGTAGAGGAATCCAACTGATGTATGGATGTTGATCTTATATCCTGACACAATGCCAAATCTCTCACTTAGTTCCAGTAGATTTTTGACTGAGTGTCTGGGTTTTCTAGGTATAGGATCATATCATCAGCAAATAAGGATAGTTTGACTTCCTTACCAATTTGGATGCCTTTGATTTCCCTTTCTTGCATTATGGCCCTGGCTAGGTCTTCCAGTACAATGTTGAATAGAAGTGGTGATAGAGGACATCCTTGTCTGGTTCCTGTTCACAAGAAGAATTGTTTCGGTCCCTCTCCACTGAGTATAATGTTGGCTGTCAGTTTTTCATCGATGCCCTTTATTATGTTGAGGAATGCCCTGTCTATTCCTATTTTGCTGAGAATTTTGATCAGAAATGGGTGTTGGATTTTATCAAATGCCTTTTCT
>NW_006921652.1:11013345-11016032 GCF_000298275.1 Orycteropus afer afer
TGATGCTTTTGAGTTGTGGTGCTGGCGAAGAATGCTGAAAGTACCATGGACTGCTAAAAGAACTAACAGATCTGTCCTGGAGGAAATGCACCCAAAATGCTCCTTGGAAGCAAGAATGGCCAGACTTCGTCTCACCTATTTTGGTCATGTTGTACGAAGGGACCATTCCCTGGAGAAGGATGTCATGCTCGGTAAGGTGGAGGGTCATGAAAGAGGGGGAGGCCTTCAACGAGATGCATTGACATGGTGGCTGCGATGGTGGACTCAAGTATAGCAGGGATCATGGAGCTGGTGTGGGATCGGGCAGTGTTTTGTTTGCTGTGCATGGGGTCTCTATGAGTCGGAAACAACTCGACGACACCTAATAACATAACAAAACAACATTCATGAGGGATATTGGTCTGTAGTTTTCCTTTTAAGTGATGTCTTTGCCTGGTTTTGGTATCAAGGTTATGCTTGCTTCATGACATGAGTTAGGGAGAATTCCATCCTTTTTCATGTTTTGGAATAGCTTGAGTAGGGTTGGTGTCAGTTCTTTTCTGAATTTTTGGTAGAATTCTCCAGTGAAACCATCTAGACCAGGACTTTTTTTGTTGATAATTTTTTTATGTCCTGTTCAATTTCTTCTTTTGTTATGGATCTATTCAACTTTTCCACATCAGTCTGAGTTAGTTTAGGTAAGTGGTGTGTTTCTTGAAATCTGTCCATTCCTTCCAGATTTTGAAATTTGTTAGAGTGCAGTTCTTCATAGTATCCCGATATTATCCTTTCTATTTCAGTTGGTTCTGTTGTGATGCCACCTATTTTGTTTCTTATTCATGTTATTTGTATTCTTGCCCTCTTTTCCTTTGTTAAATTTGCTAGTGGTTTGTCAATGATATTGATCTTTTCAAAAAACCAACTCTGGTCTTGTTTTTTTCTATTGCCCCTCTTTATTTTAGTGATTTCTGTTTGAATCTTTATCATTTCCTTTCTTCTGGTGACTGTAGGCTTTTCTTACTGTTCTTTTTCTAATTGTTGGAGATGTTGATTTTGGCTCTTTCTTCTTTTTGGATGTATACATTTATTGCTATAAATTGGCCTCTGATCACTGCTTTTGCTGTGTCACAAAGATTTTTTTTTTTTTTTTTTTTTTTTTTTGGTATGTTGTGTTTTCATTCTCATTTGATTCAAAGAATTTTTTGAGTTTCAATTTTTATTTCTTCTCTTACCCAGTCTTTCTTCAGGAGGGTGTTGTTCAGTTTCCATGTGATTACTCTTTTTCCATTCATCTTCCTATTGTTGATTTCTAATTCAATAGCATTATGATCTGAGAAGATGCTCTTTGCAGTATTTCAATGTTTTTAAATTTATGAAGGCTTGCTTTATGGCCTAACATATAGTCTATCATGGAAAATGTTCCATGTGCACTGGAAAAGGATGTATATTGTGCTCTTCTTGGGTGAAGTGCTCTGCAGGTATCTATAAGGTCAAGTTGCTGGATTATACTGTTAAGCTCTTCTGCATCTTTATTGACTTTCTTTCCAGTTGTTCTGTCTTTTATCGAAAGTGGTGTATTTAAGTCTCCCATTATGACTGTGGAGTCATCTATTTGCCTTTTCAACTCTTTTAAAGTCTGATTTACGTACTTTGTGGCTCTTTCATTGGGTCCATAGATACTTATTGTGGTTATATCTTCTTGTTCAATTGATCCTTTAATCATTATATAATGACCTTCCTTGTGTTGTAGGGTGTTTTTTGTCTTAAAGTCAATTTGATCAGAAATTAATATTGCCATTCCTGCTCTTTTATGGTCGCCATTTGCTTGATATATTTTTTCCAACCTTTGATTTTTAGTCTATTTTTGTCTTTGCCTCTAAGGTGTGTCTCTTGTAGAAAACATATTGATGGGCTTTGTTTTCTTATCCAGTCTGCTACTCTCCATCTCTTGAGTGGTGCATTTAATCCATTATCATTCAGGGTAATTATTGACAAGTATGAATTTGTTGCTATCATTTTGTTATGTGTTTTTTCATGGTGTCCCTGGTTTCTTTGTTCCATATTATTTTCTGTGCCAAGCTCATTATGTTTATGAATCATGTTACCATTTCCTTTGTTGCTGTTGTTTTAGTATTTGCTGAATATTTGTGCTTGTCATCTTTTTTATTGAGATGTGAAGGTTTATCATTTTTCTTTGAGGTTACCCTGTGATTTATAATTTTCTCACCAAGATTAGAACAGTCCATTCTGTCTTTCAACTCTCTAGACTTCCTCACCATTTAGAAATTCTGTAACTACACAATATTTTCCATCTTTTTGGTTTGCACTTGTCATCACTTGCCAGTTGAAGTCTCTGGTTCCCTGTTTACAGTTTTCTAAGCTTATTTTACTTTGGATATGTCCATAGCTGTGGTTTCTGGATTATGCCATCTTCTATATTAATGGTTGGTTGTTATTCTCTATTTTTAGTTCTCTGTTCAAAGGACTCCCTTTAGGGTCTCTTGTAAGATTGGTCTGGTTTTAACAAATTCCCTTAGTTTCTGCTTATCTGGAAATCTCCTAATTTCACCATCATATTTGAGGGATAATTTTGCCAGGTATATAATTCTTGGTTGAAAATTTTTCTCTTTCAGGGTTTTATATATACTATCCCATTGCTTTCTTGCTTGCATGGTTTCTGCTGAGAAATCAGAGCTTTTTCTTTTTTT
>NW_006921652.1:11018222-11085625 GCF_000298275.1 Orycteropus afer afer
CTTTGAAGATACCTAAATATAATTCTTTTGAATTCCTTATCAGAGAGTTCCAATGTTGCTTCTCCTTCAGAGATGTGTTATGGGTCTGTATCTTGTTCCCTTGTTTCTACCACTTTATCTTGCTTCTTTGTGTGGACTGTGATGGTCCTTTGTCTCTGAGACATTGTGATGTTGTTGTATTTAGATCTCTGTTAAGTGTTTGTGAAGAGTAGCTAAGTGTGGGTCAGGCTCTTCTTGGTGGTTGTTTATGGTAGGCACTTTGGTAGAGAGGGAGGTGGTGACTCTTGCTCAGTAAGTGAAGTTGCAAGAGGTGTGCATGTTGTTGTGTCATATGGTGACTGTTGCTGTCTCCCACTTAGACAAAAATAGCAATTGAATAACCATCAAAAAATAAAAGCAAATGGACAAAAAAAAAAAAAAAAACACTGTGTAATCACACAGGAATAGTAACCACAAAAGAGAAAAGGGAAAAAAAATAAAAACAATAGAAAACAAAATACACCACAATATCTGGGGAGAGGGCAATAAGAGAAAAAAAGTAGAGAAGGAGAATAATGAAGGAAAAAAATGGGAAAAATGCAAAAAGAAAAGGAACGGAACACCCACAAGAAAGAAAAGAAAAAAAAAAATGGAAGCAGAAACAGGGAAAGAAAAAAAGCTGAAAACTAGAACCTGGGAAGGGAAGAATAAAGAATGATAATAAAAAGGACAAAAGTCATAATAACAGTAGTAGTTTTAAAACAGACAAAAACAAACAAACTGAAAAAAAAAGAAGAAAAAAATTTGGACAGGGCAGGGCAGGGCACCCAGGCTCCATCAGAGCACAGAGACTGGGATGGAATTCCTGCCAGCCTAGAAGGTGGGTGGGAGTGAGGGATGGCCACACCTCCGTTCACCAAGAGGGTGTAGGGTATAAGAGTCACAAGGGGAATGTCACACCTTTCCAGTCATTTGAGTCCAGAATGTCCATGGGGTTCCTGGCAAGTGGAGCCTGTTCTTAAGTCCCTGGAATCTGGGAGAACACTGTTGCTTAAAATATCCAAAATGGTCAAGCCTCTTTTAAATGTTCAAAATGGCTGCACCCTCTGGACAGATAAAATTCCACAGCTTAGCCCACCTTTCTCTTCACTATTTCCCCTTTTATTCCCAGCCACCAGAGCAGTCCTCTGTGTAGTTCCTGGCTAGCAGGGCCAATTATAGTTTAATTCTTAGGTCCTACTACCACTCGGGAATCTCCAAGCTGTCTGTGTCATCAGGATTGGTGCCAGACTGCAGCTCCATATATCTCCTTTTTTGGTATTTTCATGCAAATTCTTCTGCTAGTTGGCGTTTAGTCCACTTCTATATCCTTCCCTTCAAGCCTCAGAGGTTCAGGATTATCTTCTGTATTTGTGTTAATTGGTTCCCCTTTTCTTTGTTGAAGAGGGTCTGCGAATTCTTTCTGCCTATTCTACCATTTTACTGGAACTTCAAGGCAGACATTCTTTACTAGTTAAGGTATTTTGTTTTATAGGGTAGTAGTTTCAGGGCTTCATTCAGCCTCCATGACTCCAGAAAATTCAGATTTCATACAAATTTGAAACTCTGTTCTGCATATTCCATCTTTTGATCATTCTGACACAAAATCTTTGCTCAAAGTGTTAAGTAATGGTAGCCGGATATCATCCAGTTCTGGTCTCCTGGCAAAAAAAAAAAAAAAAAAAAATTAGCCACACATTTCATTTCTGTCTCCTATTCCTGACTCTTCTCTTCCTCTAGGTTAATAGACTAATTGTGCTTGGATGGTCACTTGCAAACTTTTAAGACCCCAGGCACTACAGAACAAACTAGGAAATAGAACAAAAGCAGTAAATATGGTATTAGGCCAATTAACTGGGGTGTGTCCCATGAAACCATGACCTGAAACCTCCAAATCAAGGAATCAAATCCCATGAGGTATTTGTACATAAGCAGCCTCAGCAGCTATGCTGTGTGTGTCTGGGAAATATATCAACTTTTGCTAACTCAAAGATGACTTTAAAAATAGAACGATGGTCCATGTCCATAGACTAGAAGACTTAATATTCTTGATGTCAGTGCAGTATTACTCAAAGCAATCTATAAATTCAACACGATTTCACTCAAAATTCCATCAATCTTCTTTACAGAAATAGGAAAATCAATCCTTAACTTTATGTGGAATCAAAGAGTCCCCAAAAGGGTAAAGCAAATGTTGAAAGAGAACAATAGGAGGACTCAACACTTTAATATCACACACAAAGAAAATTTTGCTGAGCATAATTCAAATCTATTGGAGCAGCTGAGTAGCTGTTTTAAGGATATGGGCTGCTTCCAGTATTTAAGAAGCAGCTTTGAGGAAGGTATCTAGTTTTTTGGCACACTTGGACCCTGCATGTAGCTGAGTCTTCATTCAGCTGCTGGCCATGCTCTACTGACCTTAGGACTTTCAATAGACTTGAATGAATGGCCTGCCCTGTGGTTTGGTAACATCAGAACAGTGCCTTTTTACTTGTTGACACTGAGTTTGTCAGCCTCAGCAGCCAGTAGCTGCCTGAGTGAAGAAAGCCTCCAGCTTTAGTGCGCTGGGAGCAGCAGGTAAAGCTGAAGTCCAAGCTCAAGCAGCTTTCACCCAGCCCCTAGACCCTGCCACTTTGAACTTGGACCTCTAGCCTCCAAAATTCTAAAAGAATAAATTTCTGTTTGTTAAAGCCATCACATTTGTGTTATCTTCTGTTGAGTGGCACTAGGTAACCAAAATGGGGTGGGGGGCGGCATCACTGTCATTGAGTGGATTCTGACTCATAGTGATCCCTGATGAATTTCCAAGATGGTAAATCTTTATGGAAGATTACCTCCTCTTCCTCCTGCAGCACCACCATCTGGTTAGTAGTCAAATGCCTTATCCACTACACCACCAACCAAACCAAACCCACTGCCATCAAGTCAATTCTGACTCATAACAACCTTGGACTTCTGAGGTAGCCAATCTTTATGGAAGTAGATTGCCCTATCTTCCTTCTGCAGAGTGGCTGGTGGGTTTGAATCGCCAACCTTCTGGTTAATAGTCAAACGCCTTAGGCACGGCACCATCAGAGTTCTTAATTCCACTCCTAGGGGTGTGTGTGTGTGTATGTGCGCGCGCATGTGTGCATGCATCCAAAAGACTTGAAAGCAGAGACTCAAAAGGGCAAAAGATTTGAACAGACATTTCACAAATGATATATAGAAATGACCAACAAGCAAAAGGATAGATGCTCAACATTATTAGCAATTGCTGTTGTCATTGTTGTTAGGTGCCATTGAGTGAGTCAATACAGAATGAAACCCTGCCCCTCCTGCACCATCCTTATAATACTTTCTATGCTTGAATCCATTGTTGTAGCCACTGTGTCAATCCATCTTGTTGAGGCTCTTTTTTTTTATCTCTAACCCTCTACTTTACTAACCATGGTATACTTCCCCAGGGACTGGTCCTTTCTGACCTCATGACCAAAGTAGGTGAGATGAATTCTGACCATTCTCGCTTCTAAGGAATGTTCCCACCACACTTCTTCCAGGATAGATTTGTTCATTGTTCTGGCAGCCCATGGTATGTCCAGTATTCTTCACTAACAGAATTCAGAGGCATCAGTTCTTCCAGATAATCCATGTGCCAAAGAGGAAGTTTCAAAGGAAATTTTTTGAAATACATAGAACTGGAAAATCAAAGCAGAACATATCAAAATCCATGGGATGCAGCTAAAGCAGTGTTGAGAGGAAAATTTGTAGCATTAAACAGGTACTTTATAAAAGAAGAAATAAATCAATAAGCTAAGTTTCTATCTCAAGAAATTAGAAATAAAAGAGTAAAATAAACCTAAAACAAGCAGAAGAAAGGAAATAATAAGGGCAAAAATCAGTGAAATTGAAAACAGAAAAACATAGAGGAAATTAATGACACAAAAAGTGTGCTCTTTCCTAAATTTATGAACTAAAACCATAAAACTGTTAGAAGAAAATATAGGAGGTAATCTTCATGACCTTACATTTGAAAATGGCTTCTTAAATCTGAGACCAAATGAACAGGCAACAAGAGAAAAAATAGATAAATTGGACTTCACCAAAATGAAAAATTAGTGCGACAAAGGACACTATGAGAACAGTGAAAAGATAACACATAGAATGGAAGAAAATATCTGCAAATCATATCTGATAAGAGTTTAATATCCAAAATATATAAAGAACTACAACTTAATAATAAAAAGGCAAATAACCCAATTTTTTAAAACAACAAAGATGTGAATATCATGAAGCAAAATGTGTATGGACTGCTTCATGGAAAATTAATTTGCTCTGTAAACTTTCATCCAAATCACAATAAATATTATGTTGTTATGTGCCATTGAGTCGGACCTGACTCATAGTGACCACTTCTTGGGTTTCTGAGGCAGTATCACTATGGAAGTAGATTGCTCAACCTTCCTTCTGAGGAGTGGCTGGTGGGTTTGAACCTCCAGCCTCCTGGCTAGCAGTCAAGTGCCTTAGGCACTATGCTATCAGAACTCCCACAATAAATGTTAGGATGACAACAACAACAACAACAAAAGATGTGACTAGATATTTCTCCAAGGAATATCTGCAAATGGTCAATAAGCAGATGGAAAGATATTTAACATAATTGTAATTAGGAAAATGCAAATCAAAACCATAAATGAGATATCACTTCATACCTACAAGGATGGTTATAATTAATACAAGAAATAACAAGTGCAGGCAAGGATGTAAAGAAATTGGAACTCTTATATATTGCTGGTGGGAATGTAAAATAGGGCAACTACTGTGGTTCATTCTTGTGCGTGTAGATGTCCAATCATTCCAGCATCAAAACAGATCATAGATTTAAATGTCCTCTCCACATGCAAAACACATTCTCCTTATCACATCACCCCCGAAAGTCTTAACCCATTCAACATCAACTCTTAAGTACAAAATCTCATCTTCAGAATCAAAATTAAGTATGGGTGAGACTGGGTATAGTCTATCCTAGGCAAAATTCCTTTCCATTTGTGAACTTGTGAAACTAAGAGTACAAGTTATTTGCTACCAAAGCACAATGCTGTGACAGACAAGCTAATGGGAAAGGAAGGAAGATGGGGCATTCTACTTCTGTAAAGATTTACCACCTCAGAAACTCAATGGGAGTCGCTATGAGTCAGAATTGACTCAATGGCAGTAAGTTTGGTGTGGGTTTTGGAAGAAACTGCAGGAAAAGAAGGAATTCCAGAATACCAAGCACATCCAAAATCCAGCAAAGCAAATCTCATTAACTCTCAAGGCTTGAAAGGAATCTTTCCTTCTGGGGGATCATGTGGACACCAGTCCTGCTCTTTAGAATCTGGGCATTGTCCAACTCTCTGGACTTTGAACAGAGGATCCTCAGCCCTGGGTGTCTGTCCTACCATCCAGGCCCACTGATACAACTCCTCTCTCAAATTTGGATGGCTCCATTCTCTTGGTTCACCTGTGTGTTGACCCTCCTCCCTTTGCCCCAGATGGCTCCATTCTCCTGGCCCACTGATATGGCAGCCCTACCTCCTTAATTTTGAATGGTGACCCCATTTTCTCCCCCCTGAATAGTAGTCCCACTCTTCAGAACTGAGATGGTGGCAGTGGCTCCACCCTTTGAAATGTAGGAGACTGCAGCTCTACTTCTCTGCTCTTTCCCACAGCCCTGTTGATTTCCAAATTGCTCCTGGGATAGTCCTTTCCTTTTCTTGGATGACATCAGGTGTTCACAACCAAGTAGCTCCCCTGGTCTGTTTTCTGATTGTAGAATTCCAGGAGAAAGACAGCTTTCTTTCATGTTGTCCTGTCTCTCCCTTTCAGTCTAAGCTGATAGAATTTCTGCTGCAGTCGTTTCTGACAGCACTACCGTTATGGATGGTCTTATCTATCACCATGGAATACCTCACAGCATCACTCTGATAAAGAATGTGAAAAGGATGTGGTGGCAGTATCTGACATCTTCTAACTTCATAAGGGGCGGGGGGATAATCAAGATCAGCTGTCCAATGCTGATTCCTATGAGGCGGAGGTCAGACATGAGACCATCCTCCAACCTTTCTACCAATTCTGATACCAACCATCACTCCCAGTAGCACTCTACTTCTCTGCTGGGTTCAATAATTCATTGCAGTAGTCACACAGAACTCACAGACAATACTCACAATTATGGGGTTTATTAGAGAAGTAACAGGTTATGATTCAGGATACAGTTCTTCCATCAGGACAGCTTCTTCTCAGCCATGCCACATGCATTCATTTTCCTGGCTTTGGCCTCTGCCCTGCTTGAGCAAGTGTTACAAAACTCTTTTAGCTCTGTCAATAGGTGCCCAGAGAGGCACCCCAGTCTGTCATCAAGGCTCCTGCTTTCCTGCTATGCTGGACTGCTCTGTCTCATGCCAATCTCTTGGTTCTGCTGCCTCTGCTGCCACTGTCTCTCTGCCATCCCTCTGGCATCTCAGCACAGGGATCTTGGATCCAAGGACATGCTCCATTCCTGGTTCTTCTCTCTTGATGGTAGTAAAATCCCCCTTTATCCTCCTCTGGGGTGGTCCTTTATAAGTCATAAAAGTCTAGCAGATGGCAAAACTGACCAGTCCTCATGTTAGGATTCCATACAACGTATTTCCATGGTCCTGCCCCCACAAGGGTGCCATGTACCTTAATTTACATATCAATGAGCTATCCGATACCATTGGTGGGCCACAAGCACCTCACATTTACACAGTCCCACCCAGTCATCTAATGAGAGTCACAAAGACCATGGCTAGAAGAGCCTTACAAAGTAATTCACTACACCACGAGGAGATACATTTTATGGCAAAATAAAATAAGTGAACAATGGGCTCATGCTCACAGACTTTGCAAGTCTTACCACATGCTCTCCCCAAAAGCCTCCATCACCTAGAAGCCATTGGCTTAATGACTGGAATAGTCTGCTAAAGACTAATTATGGCACCAGTTAGAGACAACATCCTGAGAAGTCTGGATGTTGTCCTACAAAATGCTTTATATGCCTTAAACTGAGACCAATTTATGGTGCCATCTGGCCCATAGCCAGAACACATGGGGTTGTGCATTAAGGAGTACAGATGGGAGTACCCATTCATTTGAAGGAGTTTTACTTTCTATCTTGTGACCTTGTCTTCAGTCTTTTTGAAAGTCCAAGTGGCCAAGAAAGGAATATAGACACCAGGACATAAGACCTTTGGGGGTTCCTCATGCCACTGAACCAACAGGAAGGGAAAGGGGTCACTGTACTAGGTGGGGGTAGTTATAGTCTTATTTACCAGGGGCATTTACAATGGGCACAAGAAGGAATATGTTTGGAAGCAGGAGATTCATTGAGTGCCCTTGCAACTCTTTTGCCCAATAGTCCAAGTCATTGGAAAATGAAGCAATCCAATAAAGACGAGGTCAACAAGGACTCTAATCTGTTTAGCCTTTATACTGGCAGAGGACAAGAAGAACATGGAATGAGTAGTGAAAAAAATCAAGTGTGGTTACCAACCTAGGCCTTGTTACCAACCACAGAAATGAAGACTATAGTAGTTATGTTATATGAGTCTTTTTTTTTTTTTTTTTTAATGTCTTTTCCCCTCATAATCTTATATGCTGAGTGGCCCAATCCAAGAATGCTCTGACAAATGCCCAATCCTAAAACCACTAAAAGGAGAGTTCAGTTTGGGTAAGGATTGACCTCGGAGCCTAGGCTGCAGGAAAGAAGACTCAGAGGGGAGCATATGATCAAATGTTTGGGGCTTCAATCAGATCTGATTTCTGGATCAGACATTCGAGTAATTATTGGACAAGAAGGAACAGCAACAGCAAATACTGTGACTCTAGGTATGAAAGCCTATATCCTGCCTTGTCTTGTTGTCTTAGCAGGGCCTTTGGTTCAGTCCTGTTTTTCTCAAATTAAAGAAGTAAAGGACCTCAAGAGGTCTTCAGTGGGTAGAAAGCTCTTGGGAAGGGCAGGGATATTCCTGGGTCAAGGAATTAAATTTCTTGATTTTGGGGGAGTCTGATTAATAGAGTATATTATAGAAAGGAAGATCCCCAAAGGAGTAACAGTGTTTGGGCCTTAAAAACTGGTCCGTGACCTTAAAAGCTAGGAAGCTGCCATCTAGATGCAACAATGGGTCTCTCCTCATCAAGAAGAAAACCAAAATTAATGGAAACAATCAGTCCTAGCGACTGGTACACCATCCAATCTGCAGCCTATACAACTATGAGACCAGAAGAACTAGATGGTGCCCAGCTACCACTGCCATCCACTTGGAAGGGATGTAGGAGATCCTGCATAAAGAGGGAGAACAATGTGGTACAAAACTCAAAATCATTTGGAGGCAAAAAAAAAAAAAAAGAAGGTGGGGACCGGGTTTGCTGGTCCAATAGAGCCTGGTGTAACCACTGAGACTATGGCCCCTAGCTGCCCTTCAGGTCTGGAATTGAACCCACAACTGTGGTTTCCAGCCAAACAAAGTACAGGCATGTGAGTTAAACATTTACCTCAAGTAGACATACGCCCTGGAGAGAACAATCATGGGAGAAGGAAGGGCTGCTTATGCACAGGGAGATAGCTCAGGGTGCAGAAGAGTATGAAGGGATGGACACTGGGAGGAGGTAACTATGGGGAGGAAGTGGGAGGGGAGCTGCTGCATTGTAAATTTTGGTCAATGACATGAGACAAAGTATATGTGAACTGCTGTACGAAAAGTGAATTTACTCTGTAAATCTTCACCCAAATCCTAAAAAAAAAAAAAAAAAAAACTGGTCCTTGCCCTGGCTAGCACTCATCTTGACGATGATTCTTCCCAAGCTTCCTGCTGCATCTGCTTCTTCAGTCAGTTCTCTCTTCTTGGTCAGGATTAGGGTCTGTATCAGATCCTTTCTTTCTCAGTCCATCATGTAAGACATGGAATTGTCCATAAGTCAAAACATTTTTAGATGCATATCTCTGAGATAGTATAAATATCCCCAAATCTATGGAGTGGACGTCTTTACCCAACCTCAGCTTGCCCTTGAACTGGAACCATCACTTCCATTAATCATATTCTCATTTCCCCTCTCCTTTTGTCCTCACTCAGGGCCTTTCTTGCATAAGTCTTGGTGAGGATTTCCATTCAAGGCTGTCTTCTTAATCTACAAGAGTATTTTTCTCTATAGTGGCATAGTGCCTAAGGCATTTGACTGCTAACCAGAAAGCTGGCAGTTCAAACACACCAGCCACTCCTCGGAAGGAAGATTGGGCAATCTACTTCTTTAGTGATACTTCCTTAGTGATACCACCTCGGAAACCCAAGGAGGAGTCGCCATGAGTTGGAGCCGACTTGACAGCAGTGAGGTTTTTTTTTTTTTTGAGTCTGACTCCAAAGTCATCCTCATACACTGCCACCATTGTTCTTTTCTTGTCCTACTGGTTTTACAGTTTTCAGCTGAATTTTCTCTCCCTCACCTTTTCCCCTGCCTCCTTCATCCCCTTTTGTGTTGTTAAAGTCAGTCATCAGACAAACAGTCTTCTCAATCCTTCTGAAAGGTACTCCATCTGGACTCAAGAATGTATTCATCTGGTGTTTTAGGTTCTGAGCACATGAGCCAAAGCCTGTTCTTTGACACCACCTAAGTCAGTGGCTCTGGCCTTAAGTCTGCATAAGAATAACTAAGGAGCTTTTAAAATCCATATTCCTGGACCATTCTCAGGAGCTCTGGTGGCACAGTGCCTAAGGCATTTGACTGCTAACCAGAAGGCTGGTAGTTCAAACCCACCAGCCACTCCTCAGAAGGAAGAGTGGACAATCTACTTCCATAGAGATACCACCTTGGAAACCCAAGGAGGGATCGCTCTGCGTCAGAATTGAGTTTGGTTTTCTTTTTTTTTTTTTTTTTGGTGGGGTACATTCCCAGAGATTTTGATTCAATAGGTCTGTGAAAGGGGACACAAGTCTCTCCATTTTTTATAAGAAGATTCTGATTCAGGAGACTCAGATTAACCACTCACTTTAAGAAACACTGATAAGTCAAATACCCATTTATCTTGGTGTCCTTATGTTCTGGTTCCCTAGTGCTGCTCTGAGAGGAATATACCACAAATGGGGTGGCCTTAACAAATAGGAGTTTATTCTTACAATTTGGAGGCTTTAAGTCCAAGTTCAAAGTGCCAAGCTCTAGGGTCTGGGTGAAAGCCCTTCAACCTTGGGGTCCAGCTCTGACTCCTGCTCCTGGCCCACTGGAGCTAGAGGTGTTTCTTCATTCAGACAGCTGCTGGCTGCTGAGGCTGAGAAACCTCAAGGTTGACAAGCTTGATGCCTTTGCTTAGGCGGCTTACTGGCAGGAGCAGAGCCCAGATACCAGCATGAGAGACGGCAGGAGCAGAGCCGAGAGAACCGGCATGAGACAGCCACAGCCTTACCAGCCCATGGAGGAGAAAGCTAAATGTCCTTTGAGGCAAGAAGATTCCTGGCAGAGTGGGTTGCCCTTGGGCATTAATCGGTAGCAGTGGAGACCTAGGAAATGGAAGCAGAGCTGCCTCAGCCTGAAAGGGTAGGACCATGGCCTTTGGGGGTAGGACGATCATAGCCCCCTAGGTTTCAAAGAGCCAGGGAACTAGGGGACTGGAGCTGCCCAGTGGGGGAGATCTGTACAGATACCACCCAATGAAGATCTGTACAGATGCCAAGTGGACAAGGGTGGAATTGTGGCAGTTATGTTTGTGTGTCAACTTGGCTGGGCCTGGTTGAGTGGCTAGGCAGCTGGTGGTAGTTGTTCCCCATGATGAGACTAGCAATCAACTCCATGGTGGGATCTACCACAAGCAGCTGAGTAGCTGCCTTTGGGATGTGGTCTGGTTTCTGGATATAAGGAGAAGCTTTGGGAATGGTAGCTAGCTTCTGGCACGCTTGGACCCTGCATGTAGCCGTGTTGTTGTTCAGCAGCCTGTCCTGCTCTGCTGACCTTGGGACTTACAATGGACTTGAACTAATGGCCTGCCATGTGATTTGGTAACATTGGGACTGTGACTTTTTACTTGTCAACCTTGGGGCTTCTCAGCCTCAGCAGCCAGCAGCTGTCTGAGAGAAGAAATGCCTCTAGCTCCAGCAGACCGGGAGCAGGAGGCAGAGCTGGACCCCAAGGTTGAGGGGCTTTCAGCCAGCCCCTAGAGCCTGGCACTTTGAACTTGGACTTAAAGCCTCCTGAACTGTAAGAGAATAAACTCCCGTTTGTTCAAGCATTCCATTTGTGGTATATTCTTGTCAGAGCGGCACTAGGTAACCAGATCACCTTATTTTCCAAAGTCCCAACCTTCAGCCAAGGGGAAAGCAATGAAAATGGCATCAGTTTGTTGAAGTCTTAGCTCCTACAGATGTTCTTTAGGGCTTTTTTGGTGGTGCTATTTGCCTCTCCCCATGATCCTTAAGAGTCCTTTTGTATGTGAGCTCAGGAAGCTCTCTGGCTAGTCTCTGCTCCAACATGCACAGCAGAAAAAGCTCACACTGGCTCTTCATTGTCTCCATCAGCTCTGCCTGTGTCTTAGCAGGAGCCATCCAACACTGATACTGGACTCCTCTCCCTGGAATGAAGAGAAACAGGTTTCTTCACATGTGCTAAGATTGGTACACCCTGGGATGTTGTGACCTCTTCCAGAATAGGAGATAACCCCACTTTGGAAAAGTTTCATTTCATTCCTGTCTGTCCCTCACTCTCCCACATTGGTTTGGATCTCCCTCTGCTCCCTCAGAAGCCTTTGCTTCTGTGTTTTGTGTGTAGATGTTCCTTCATCACCTTTACAAATTCATTCTCTGAAAGAAACGCAAAAGGAGGCTTGTGCAGACTGACCAACATGCGTTAGTCACAGAGCTGTGCTCCTTGCAGTGCAGCATATAGGTTGTTCTCCACTCTCTTCTCAGAGCAAGGGCTTGTGGGGGAATTTCAGACTGGGGACCTGCCACCTGGCTCTGTCCTAACATATTTCCACTCTATGAGTTGTTGTTGTTGTTGTTATTTGCCATCGAGTCGACCCCTACTCATAGCGACCCCTCCTTGGGTTTCCGAGGCAGTATCACTACTATCACTACGGAAGTAGGATTGCCCAACCTTTCTTCCGAGGAGTGGCTGGTGGGTTTGAACCACCAGCCTTCTGGTTAGCAGTCAAGTGCCTTAGGCACTATGCTACCAGAGTAGCCATGCCTAAATAGATACTACCGGTATTTCTTTATTGTGTGCTTACTAAGTGGCTATTCTGGTACATTCTCAGGAAAACCCTTTCATGGGAAATTGAGGCCCTCTGACATTATTGTCAGTTTTCCTTCTAAGGGAAGCAGATTAGATGACCAGAGAGAGCAGTGTCTGTGGTTCTTAGTAAGCCTCACAAGGATTCGTGTGACCTTTTTCAAAAGAAACAGAATAGAGAAATCATGCAGTGTTTTCAAATTCCTTGTTAGAGGCTCTCTTTGGTTAAAAATCATGGTTCCTCCTTTTTTTAAATGCTCTGATAAGAAAACAGTATCAAATTTGTCCCTTTGTATCTCAATGAAGTTGCAAAGCTGACTCTATTTCTGCCAGAAACAGTAAATAGAAAGTGATCTGAACGTCCCTGTTTCAACAATGGTCTGGTTTTATTGTAAGAGGCTTGGTGTACTCATTTCCTAGGGCTGACTTAACAAACTACTATGACCTTGGCAGCTCAGAACAACAAAAATTTATCTTATCACAGTTCTGGAGGTCAGAAATCTGAAATCAAGGTTGTCTTAGGCTGGGTGCTCTAGAGAAGCAAAACCAGTGAATATTTCTCAAGAAAATGGCTCATGCAGTTGTAGAGGCTGGCAAGTCAGACATCAAGCTGAGTCATGTAGCTGTAGAGACTGACGAACCCAAAATCAGCAGGCAATACAATATGCTATTTGTTTCACACACTGATGAATCCAAAATAAGCAGGTAAGATGGCAGGCTGTTGGCTCACAGGCTGTGAAGGCAACAATCCCAAGATCATCAGATAATACAGCAAGCCACTGGTTCAAGTCCAGGAACCAGAGATCAACTGATGACAAGCCAGATGTAGGATCCAAACTGAGCAAAAAGCCAGAAATCTTTGCCAGGACATCTGTATATATTGGAAACAGGTACATCCCCTGAGGAAACACTTTCAACTGATTGACTGCTCATTGCAGATTTCATCATGGAGATAATTACATTATATCAGATCTCATGAGGGATGACTACATCATAACTGCTAAACCACTGAGAATCATGGCCCAGCCAAGCCGACACACAACCTTAACTATCACAAAGGTGTTGGCAGGGCTGCATTCCCTCTAAATGCTCTGGGGGAGAGTGGATTCCTTGCCTCTTTCAGCTTCTGGTAGCTATCAGCCTTTCTTGGGATTCTTTGACTTGTGACCACATGACTCCAATCTCTGCCTCCTTTTTCATGTTGCCTTCTCCTTTGTGTGTGTCTGTCTAATCTCCCTCTGCCTCTCTCTTACAAGGATACATGTGATTATATTATTTAGAGCCCACCCAGATAATCTAGGTTATGCCCCTCCCCTCACGGTCTTTAACTTAATCATACATTTTGCTATATAAAGTAATTCTCAAAGTTTCCAGAGATTAGGAAGTGAATATATCTTGGAAGATGGGGCAATTTTTTCCTGCTTATTTACTGACTATGGGAAGTAGGCTCCTTCTGTTGTCAGCCTGCAAAGATCTAACAAGCTTAACCTACCCTCTGGCCCTGCATAATCCAGAAAAATGAGGAATCTCACCTTCAGTAGAGAGCAGGAACAGAGTGGACATAAAAGCATTTCTTGGGAAATAAAGGGAAGTAAAATCCTTCTGACTAGTCCATGTTTCCTGATGCGCTGTAATTTCCTACTTGTTATAATCATGAATTGCAATATTGAAGGATTCTATGGGCAAAATATTGAACAATGCAGGAAGCATCAAAAGAAGTGGAAGGAATACACAGAGTCATTGTACCAAAAAGAACTAGTCAATGTTCATCCATTTCAGGAGGTGGCATATGTTCAAGAACCAATGATATTGAAGGAAGAAGTCAAAACTGCACTGAAGGAATTGGTGAAGAACAAGGTTCTAGGAACTGATGGAATTCCCACTGAGGCATTTCAACAAACTGAAGCAGCACTGGAAGTGCTCACTCATTTATGCCAAGAAATTTACAGCTACCAAGCCAACTAACTGGAAGAGATCCATATTTGTACCCATTCCAAAGAAAGCTGACCCAACAGAACATGGAAAATTATCAAACAATGTCATTAATATTACATGCAAGTAAAATTTTACCGAAGATGATTAAAAAAAAGTTGCAGCAGTAGATCAACAGGGAATTCAAAAAATTCAAGAAATGCCAGAAATTCAAGCTAAATTCAGAAGAGGATGTGGAATGAGGGATATCATTGCTGATGTCAGATGGATCTTGGCTGAAAACAAATACCAGAATGATATTTACCTGTGTTTTATTGACTATGCAAAGTCATTCAACTATGTGGATCATAACACATTATGGATAACATTGTGAAGAATGGGAATTCCACAACACTTAATTGTGCTCATGAGGAACCTGTACATAGACCAAGAGGCAGTCATTCAAACCAAACAATGGAATACTGCATGGTTTAAAATCAGGAAGAATGTGTAGGGTTGTGTCCTTTCTCCATTCTTATTTATCTGTATGCTGAGCAAATAACCTGAGAAGCTGGACTATATGAAGAACATGGCATCAGGATTGGAAGAAGACTCATTACAAAACTGTAATATGCAGATGACACAACCTTGCTTACAGAAAGTGAAGACTACTTGAAGCCCTTACTGATGAAGATCGAAGACTATAGCCTTCAGCATGGAAGGCTTCAATACACCACAGCATAAAGAACTGGACAGTGTTTTTTCTCTTGTATATAGAGTCTCTGTAGTGTAGTGCCTAAGGCATTTGACTGCTAACCAGAAGGCTGGTGGTTCAAACCCACCAGCCACTCCTCAGAAGAAGATTGGGCAATGTACTTCCATAGTGATACTGCCTCAGAAACCCAAGGAGGGGTTGCTATGAGTTGGGGCCAACTTGACAGCACATAACAACAACAACAACAGCATAAAGAAAACACAAATCCTCACAACTGAACCAATAAACAACATCATGATAGATGAAGAAAAGATTGCAGTTGTTAAGGATTTCATTTTATTTGGATCCATAATTGACACCCATGGAAGCAGCAGTCAAGAAATCAAACAATGTATTGCATTGGGTAAATCTGCTGCAAAAGACCTTTTTAAAGTACTGAAGAACAAATATATCACTTTGAAGAGTAAGGTATGCCTGACCCAAGCCATGGTATTTCCGATAGCCTCATATGAATGTGAAAGCTGGACAATGAATAAGGAAGACTGAAGAAGAATTGATGCACTAGAATTGTGGTATAAGCAAAGAATATTGAATATTCCATGGACTGCCATAAGAAGGAACAAATCTGTCTTGGAGGAAGCATAGCCAGAATTTCCTTAGAAGCAAGAATAGCCAGATTTTGTCTCTCATACATTGGTCATGTTGTCAGATGGAACCAGTCCCTGGAGAAATGTATCCAGTATCATTGGTAGATGGTCATCCAGTAGATGGTCAGCAAAAAAAGGGGAAGACTGTAAACAAGATGGAATGACGCAGTGGCTGTGATGATGGTCTCAAGCATGGCAACAATTGTGAGAATGGCACAGGATCGGGCAGTATTTCATTTTGTTGTACACAGGGTCTCCATGAGTTGGAACTGATTCGACAGCACCTAACAACAACAGTATAATCAAAAGAACAAAAATCCTGTCTAGACAAGAGAGGAGAGGCACTCCTAATGTTCGTATATTCTAAAATAGTGATTTATAAACATTTTATCTTTTCCACAAACAGTGGTTATCTTTATCTTACAGTTGAGAAAACAGAGACTCAAAGAAGTTAAATCTGTAAATGGTTATACTGTACCTGAGATCGGATATGATTGCCATCGCCACTTCTTCCCCTCAACACACACCAGATCTACCAGATACTTCTGCCCAGACCAGAGCACAAAGCATGGTGGTCCTGGATCACAAAGTGGATTGACCTGGATGATCCAGATAAGTTTTTCTTAAATGGCTCAAGTTGGGAAGGGCTTCACATTCAACCTGTAACTCCAGAGAGAGTTTTAAGAATACTGGTAAATGTAGGTAAATCTTTATATAACCTTAGGCAGGGCTCCCTTATCAAGACACTAAAGGTAGAAGCCATTAAAGAAAGGACTGATCAATTTAACTGTGTAAAGATTTATAATGTCTGCATATCAGCCAGGCTATCTACAGAGTATAAGTCATCCTTGGGGGCTTCCTGAACTGAAGCAGACTGACTACCTCTTGCTTAGTACCTCCACCTGGAAGTTCTGACTTTGACAGGATTGTGGTCTAGGAGGGCCACTCTGTACAGCTGTTCAGTGTACCACCCGTACATTCATGGCAGCCTGATAGTTAGTTAGTCTCTCATGATGCCCTAGGGAAGGGATGTACCTCGACCCACAAAAATCACCTGATAATAATACATACACATATACACCTGGACTTCACCTTGCCCTCTGGGGAGTTTCCTGGGCTATACCACAGCCCTAACTCTTCATATTCTCCATTCTCTCTCTTCTCTCCTGGTCTGAACTCAACTATAATTCTACAGGGAAGTAGAGGGTAGGCAGAAATATAAGACACTAGTGGTGCTTGGGAGCTCTAAGGATGCAGTGGTTAATGCATTTGGCTGCTAACTAAAAGGTCAGCAGTTCCAACCCACTAGCCACTCTGCACTCCATGGGAGAAAGATGAGGCAGTCTGCTTCCACAAAGATTTATAACCTTGGAAACCCTGTGGGCAGTTCTACTCTGTCCTATAGGGTCACTATGAGTCAAAATCAACTTGATGGCTGTGGGTTTTTTTTGTTATTGTTGTTTTGTTTTTTGTTTAGTGATGATTAAAGGTAGCGGGTGGCACAACGGTTAAGTGTTCAGCTGCTAACCAAAAGATTGGTGGTTTGAACTCACCAGCAGTTCTAAGAGAAGACCTTGCAGTCTGCTCCCATCAAGATTACTGCCTAGAAAAAATCCTATTGGAACAGTTGTACTCTGTCTTATAGGATCTCTTAGTCAGCATACAACAGCAACAGTGATGGTTAAGTCACTTTGAGTGTCATAGCCAAAGTTCTTTTGTAGCAAGAAATGGACTGTGTTTCAAGTTGCCCTAAGTAAAATGTGGAGGAGTTCACTCTAAAGACACTGAGTGTATGAGTCATGATCCTTAGCTGAGAGCAACTGCAATCAGCCTGGGCATCTGAAACAATGGAAGATTACAGGAGAACTTTGGAGGTTCAGTGAGCAGAGGGAAACTGGAGGTGCTGGCTTGGAAATGAACAAGAATTAGGCAGCAAGAGCCACAGCAGGGATTATCCATCCTATAGCAGGAGAAGGCTGGTCATTGCTATCACTGCAGCTGCTACTTCTGACTTCCCGAAGCTCCTCAAGGACTTCAATTCCTGGAAGAGATCACCCAATTGTCTAGCCTGGGGCCAAACTGCACAGCGACAGGTAGAGGGAGGCCCTTGTTCTGAAGCTTGCACAGAGAGACAGGCATTTCTACCCCAAGATCACTCACAAGGGATGGGGAGAGGGTGTTTTAGGAAGAGAAGGTTGAAAGCTGGGACCAAAAATGTCAGATGTCCACCTCAAGGGCCATCTCTCAGACTCATGGGCAAGGGCATCCATGAAGAGTATGATCCAAGAATAGCAACCAGAACAAGCAGTCTCTCTCTGTCTTTTCGTCCCTGCTTACCTCTCTCCCTGGTCATGACCTCTTTTTCTCTGACTGAAGGACTTTCTCCACTTCTCCATGCATACAGCCCCTTCTGAGCCTCCAATTTAATTCATCTCAGTTCCAGCCACATATAGAAGCTAGCTCTCTCAGTCCCAGTTTCAAAATCTTGGCAGTAGGAATCTGCCAGTATGAGTCAGGTGTATCTTTCCCTGTTACCAGAGAGGGACTCAGAGAAAGTAGGTTGTTTTAAGTAGAGAACACATAAAACTTCATTATATAAAGTTTTTATTTTATGTAAATAAATACAACTTTATCCCTGTGCATTAAGGAACAAAGTTTGGGTGTATGCCTTCTCATTCAGGGCTCATTTCTGCACAGACCTGGCTGTTCAGGGAAAGTTTGAGGAGAGCCTGCTGTACAAATAAAATAGGGAAGTTGTAGCAGAGATGTTCAACCAGAAGAAAACTGATTCTTTCCATATCACTTTAGTCATTCCCTATTTGTATGTAGCTAGTGTTTGAATTTTATTATTATTATTAATTTTTATTATGATTTGGGTGAAAGTTTATAGAGGATGACAAACTTTTAAGACCCCAGTTGCTACTCACCAAAGTAGGATGTAGAACAATGTTTTTGTGTAATATGTTATGCCAATTGAGCTCAATGTCCCCTGTGACCATGGTCCTGAGCCCACAGGTTCAACTACGCACTCCCTCCAGGTAGCTGGCTGTAGCCAAGAAGCCACCACAGTCTTGCCCCTTGTCAATTATACTGTACACCCGGACATTCTTACAGCACATACAAATACGCATGTAGAAACACTGTCTGCTAACTCTATACATGGTCATAGGCACACTACCCCCTGCCTAAACATACCTGATTGTTCAGCATGTCCACCCATCTATCCACCTGTAGATCAATGCTTGCCATCACTGACAACACAATACTACTGCAAAAACGGCAAGGAGGCCACATGTTCTGACCTCCTCTAATCTCACAAGAGGAAGACAGGATTACCAGCAGTAACCCAAGGCCTATTACTGCCAGGCCAGACATGTTGCCTCCCTCCAGTCCTTTCTCCAACCGTTCCTCCCAGAGCACCCACCACCTCTCTCCTGGGTTCGATAATTCACTGCAGTGGCCACACAGAACTCACAGATTACAAGGTTTATTAGGGAAGCACCAAGCTACAATTTAAGTTCAGGAAGAACGCTCAGTCTCTCTTCCAGCCCAACGTCCCTCAGCCAACAGTTTCTCACAGTCTCTTTCCCAGCAGTGCTGGTCCCTCAGTGTCTCACTCAGCAATGTGTATTTCTCGTGTCTCTTTCCCAGCAGCACATGTCTCTTTCAGGGGCACGTGTCTCTTTCAGCAGCACATCTTCCTCCACCAGCAGTCAGAGAGAGAGTTCTGCCTCCAGGAGGCCTCCTTTTGAGCCTGCAGGGTGGTCAAACTAGCCAATTGCAGCATCAGAACTCTAAGCACCTGAGAGAGAGTGGGCACCTCCCAGAACATTGTTTTGTGCCACTCCCAACAGAAATACTCCAGGTGGACACCTTCAGCAATCAGGAGCTCCTCAGTTGCTCATAGCAAATCCCACCTTGGAGTTTACAAAGACTTATGTGTAGAAAAGCCACACAAAGTAATTTACTACACTGCAACTACATACAAAAGGGTTCATCTTTGTTGTCTGTACCTCCCATGTACCTCTCCATGTCTTCTTCTCCCTCAGAGTTTGAGTTTTTTGAGAGTTGCTTTTTAAGGAGCTCTGGTGTTATGGTGGTTAAAGCATTTGGCTGCTAACCAAAAGGTCAGTGGTTCAAACCTACCAGCTGTGCTGTGGAAGAAAAATGAGGCAGTCTGGTTCTGTAAAGATATATGGCCTTGGAAACCCAATGGGAGTATCTATGAATAGGAATTGACTCGATGGCAGTGAGTTTAGTTTTGGTTGAGTGAGTTGCTTCTTAGATTGAGTTTTAGCTCTGCCTGAGAATGGTTCATGTTACTTTATATATTTGCATAGAATCAAACTGTACTTCTTTAAAAAGAGACCATAATTTGGACTTCTTCCAGATCAACAGAGTCTCTTCCTTCTCCCCAGTGAAATTAACTTTTACTCCCTACTTGGGTCTTCTCTAAAACATGAATCTGGCAAAAGCCTGTCACATGCAAGGTACTCTTTAGATGTTGGTTAAATGAATGAATAAATGAATGAGTGAATCAAGCAATCAACCAGTCATCCAAGCCAAATTATTTTCCCCCAGCAACAAATAATGGCCAGGTTCTGCATCAAGCAACTTGATTCCTCCACTGCTGTACAGACTTTTCCTCCTACTCCCTCCCAGCTCTGTCTTACTTCTCTCCATCCCCGCTCTCACCACCTTGGTTCAAGCCACCATTGCCTTTGCCTTAACCCTCTACTATAGCTTCTATCTGGTCTCTTCACCTCTACTCTGGCTCCTTGCACTTCATTCCTCAAAAAGCAGCCACAGGGGTCTTTGAAAAGTCCTTCTGATCTGGTCTTTCCTCTAGACTTAGTGGGCTTTAGGCAGCTTCCTACAGGCTCTGCATAGTCCTCACCACCTCCAAGACCACCTTCCCCACCTCCATACTCCAGTCGTGCTGATCTTCTCTCAGATCATTTCCACTCACCCCACCCCTCTCTGGCCAGGACCTTCACATAGAAGGTCTCTTTCTCTTCCTTATCTCTGGAACATTCTCTTCTGCAACCCCCACCTCAGCCTTGCCCAGTGAATTCCTAACTGGCTTTCAGATATTCAAATAGCTCTCACTGTCCTCAGGACTAACTGAAGGCTCCTTGCTATCTGTTCCTACATACTTCACTTTCTGTCTTTTATGGCACTTTCAGATTTGTAATGGCATATGAGTTACTTGATTGTTTGATAAATGTCAACCTCCTCCACTGAAATGGACTCACTGAGAGGGACCAAGGCACTTTTGCTCATCATTGTGTTTACATTACTGAGGACATTGCTTGGCATTTCATAGGACTTCATACATATCTGTTGAAGGAATGGTTGAATTTTAACCCCCTTCTCCTCCCTAACTCCCCAACTGGTACTGTGCTTAGGGCAAAGAAAAGATAACAGAACTTGCTGCAAGAGGATCATAAGTGAACACAGGAAAGTTTGTTACCTTGATCTTGAAATTACAGCCCATTGAGAGAGTGGTGGTCCCTCCGAGTACTTCCTAGTACAAAACCAGCCTCCTGTTAGCAGCTGACCTTCCCTGTGTTGGGAATGTCTGCTGCCCATGGGCTGCTGTGGGGAGAAGTTTCCTGACAGCTGTGCAGCCATCCAATTGGCCCCCTTTAGAAGGTGAGTCACACTGCTGCTGCTGAGAGCGCGGATCTACACAGCTCCAGGAAAGAAGTTTAGCAACAGAAACGAGAACCTAAAAAAGTAATGTCCTGTGACTTTAGAGTTCCAAAACTAGGAATTCAATCTGAGGTACTAGCAGAGGAGGGATCATGATGGGTTTATATCCCAGTTTTTATCTAAGCCCGAAGCTGAGAAAAACTGAAATATGCAACAACAGGAGAACACTTTGTGAATCTAGTACATTCATATTACAGAAAATTATGTAACCATTGAAAAGTTTGTTTATGAAGAATTTCTAATGAGTCAAGAAAATGTTACATGATAAAAGCAGAATACAAAACTACATATATACTCCGATCTCGGGTGTATAAGAAATACTGTAATTTACAGGATACACACACACTCATTCAGATTAAATAATCTAGATTAGTATATATCCAAATGTTAATGTTGGTTTTCTTTTTCAGAATTAGAGATTTCTTTATGCTTTTTGTGTTAAAATTATTATGTGTTGCTTTTGAGGGGGGAAAGTTTTTCAGGCAGCCACTTCTGCCCGTCAATGAAATTCTTCAGTCCTTGGCATCTCTTCAGGAAAGCGCCAGCCCAAGCGTCTGCTCCCCCGACCCTTTCCAGGATCTCGCCACCCTGGGCGGTCCGGCTGGCTCCCGGGTAGAGAGTGCGCAAATCTCGGCAACCGGAGGAGGCGCCGCGCTAGGCTGGAGGTGGAAGGTCAGGGGAGGGGCTGAACCTCTCACTCCCTGGTCCGGGAGCGAGATCTGGATTACGCTGGACGCTCGGAGCCTTCCCTGGTCCAGCCGCGGGTCATCGCGGCCGCCGCCCAGTCCGCTGCTCCACGGCCAGGTGCAAAATGCCGTGTCATTGGGAGAGTCCGTGGCTGGAGCATTAAATTACAACTCAGCAGAGCCGGGTTAGGGCGGCGGGGGTGGAAGCCCCTGTTTTCCGAGCACCTGCTAACAAGCAGGGTGAGCACAGCAGGGGCGGGGACTAAGTCCAGCCCACAGGAGCAGCCCGGGGGTATCCTGCTCCTCTTTAAGAGCAGCAACTGTGAACCACGAGTGGGTGATCCCAACCAGTGGACCTCCCTCCACCAGTAGGCCTCCAGTGAGGTCCGGGACCCAAGAGCTGCGCCTCGGCCCTGCCGACCTTCCCCAGCCCTCTTCAAGCCCCCCGCCCAGGGGGTCCTCCCCGCTCCAAGCATGCTGAGGGTCTTCATCCTTTACGCCGAGAATGTCTACACCCCGGACACCGACATCAGCGATGCTTACTGCTCCGCAGTATTTGCAGGTAGGAGTGGCTCGCAATCCGCGCTGGGTGGGTGCTGGGGTGGCGGGTGGGGTGTGTGGGGAGCAGAGACTGGCTGGCGACGCCAAAGCACCCTCGGCCCGACTGCCCGTGAAGGTTGCAAAGACATGCAACCTCCGGGTTGAGGCGACTCAGAGGAAAACTGAAGCTTAAAGAGACATGTGGTTGAGCGGCGCTTCTCTGGGACCTGGAAGCTCGGGTTGGGGCTGAGAGGCTGGGTCCAGCATCCCTCCTCTCCCCTCTTCTGAATCTCTTAAGAAGTCTTTCTGCGCTGTGGGTGGCAAAGCATAGTACTGCAGAGCTCCCCTTCTCCCCGGAAAGCCGAGACTTAGGCCTATTTATAACCCAGCTCTCTTCCCGTCCCATCTTGGGCCTGGCTGCTGTCCTCTGCCTTTGCTGCCTGTTAGAGGCCGATGGCAGGCAGGGTGCAGCGTCACCAGCTCCCCTTGCTCATTGCCGGATACTCCTTGCTTTGGGCACAGGATGAGAAGAATTTAACAGCTGGACAAGTAATTTAACAGCTGTCACCAGCACCAACCTCTAGAGATACCCCACCCCCATCAGACTGTTGCCTTCTGGCTTGTGGGCAGTGGGATGTGTGTTTGAAATCTGGTCTCTCCCACCAGACTGAGAGCACCCATAGGAAGGTCTCCACACAGCCATGACTTGATTTTTCCTCCAGAAGGTGAAAGCTGGGCCTGTCTGCTTCCCCTCAGGGCCAAGCTCAGAGCTGGGGTCCACAGAGCTGGGTATTAGGATTTGATGCCATACTGAGGGAGAAGGACCAGGAAAAAGAGTTTGAGAGTCTGCCTACTCACCCACCCAATGGATTCCCTCTCAGTGTCCAGTAACTGCCACTCTCCTCCCAGAAATCTGACTTTTAAACTGTCCACATCCCAGGACTATTCTAATCTAAAAAAAAACCCATTGTTGAATGGATTCTGACTTCTGACAATCCCATGTGACAAAGTAGAACTGCTCCATACAGTTTTCTTGGCTGTATTCTTTATGTAAGCAGATTGCCAGGACTGTGCCAAAACCCCAAAACCAAATCCACTGCCATCGAATTGATTCTGACTCATAGTGACCCCCATTGGGTTTCTGAAGCAGTAAATCTTTATGGAAGTAGATTGCCCCATCTTCTTTCCACAGAGTGGCTGGTGGGTTTGAACTGCTAACCTTCTGGTTAGCAGTCAAGCACCTTAGGTACTGCACCACCAGAGCTCCTTAGGACTGTGCCAGGCCTCCAAAAATCAGAGCATTGCTAGGCCCTGGCTATCCAGCATAGACACTCCCTTTCAGTTTCATAAAGGAGCTCTGGTGGTATAGTTGGTAAGGCATTTGGCTGCTAACCAGAGGTCAGCAGTTCAAACCCACTAGCTGCTTTGCAGGAGGAAGATGAGGCAATCTATTTCCATGAAGATTTACAGCCTTGGAAACCCAATGAGGATCTCTATGAGTTGGAATTGACTTGATGGCAGTGGGTTTGGTTTCAGTTTCATAAGCTTTGGATGCATGTATTCCCAAATACTCAGGTTCACATCTGCTCCCAGACACATGCATACCTATGAGTGCATGTGACACCTGGGATGCTCCAAGATGCTCAGAGAACTCAGGCACTTTTTCACAACAGCACACAAAGATGTATGCACAATAGGTACATACATACTCCTGGATGTGAGATCTGGGGGTTCTGTTTCCTTCTGAACTCAGGATGTGTGCTCTGCAAGGGTGTGGGAAAATGCTATCTGTTGGACCAGGGCTTCCGAATGGGCCCATAGCCTGGAAAACAGAGTGCACAAAAAGAAGGGATAGGGAGGGGCATTCCGGCTTTGCTTTTTCCCTAGCACATTGCTTTGTCCTGATCCAGACCATCTTCCCGTACTTCTTTCCAGAAATGAGCAGGATCAAGGTGTTGAGGGTAGGAGGCAGAGGGCATTGATGGGGATTCGCCATGCTTCCTTCTGCATCCTCAGCTCTGGGCAGGCCCAGGCCTGGGTTCACCTGCGTGACCTGGGAGTAGTGACCTAGTTGAGGGCCCTGGGCTCTGCACTGCACAACTCCAGGGGCACCATTCACTTGGTAAATATTCCCTTGGCTGGGAGGATGATGGATACTGTTTCCAGGAAAGGCATGTGAGCTCTCTGCATTAAGCAGCTGCCTTGCCCTCCAACACCCCTTCCCCCATTCACAGTCCCCCTGCCTGAGCCCTGAGGAGCTTTTGTGAATGGTATCCTCTCGAGCTGGGCAGTGCCCAAAATGCAGAAGCCCTGACAGGGGCCAGCTTGTAGCCTCTGTCTCTGTTCTCAGGAGTCTTGTCTCTCTGGTCTCCACTTAGCCTGAACCAGCTTTTGCTCCACCTTCTCTCACCACATCCCCCAGACCATTCTCCCCACACTATACACATTTGCCCCATACCTCATGACCCCCCCCCCCCAGAACCCTCTGAGGAGAAAAGAGAAAATGAATAATGAATGGGGAAGCACTTTCTAACCCCAGAAATGCTTTACAGACAGGAAGTACTGCTAGTGTGTAAAGTGCCTTCTCTCCTGTTATTATTTCAGCCCTGAGAGCCCATCTGTGGTTTAGTCTCCTCCATCATCTATCATCCACATTTATATGTCCCTGACATGTGCCCCTTGCCCACCCTCATGCCTGGCCTCTGTCTTCCTCTCCCCTGGGGCTCAGAGCTTGCTGTGGAGGAAGGAAACACATTGTCTGCACTGACCATGAGCCCCCCAAGCCTGGGGAGGAGGCTGGCTAGGGTCCCTCCCCACTCCCTCCAGTTATCCCTGCCACTGACAGACAGTCACCAGTCATGGGGGAATTGCAATCTCTCCCCTCCCCCAGCCCCTGGTCACATTCCACCCCCTGCATTAGCCAAGCTCTTAACTCATGTCCAAATTTGGTGGCTGTGCTGCATTCAAGCCTACTCACCCTCCTCCTCCTGGCCTGAGCCAGGTTAGTGAATGATTACACAGAAGCCTCCAGTCACTGGGACTCCTGGCTCAGAGCAAACCACCCTTCTGGGAAGCCTTTCCTTAGCAGCTGGCCCTTCCCAGACCTTTTAGACTTTTGTCTCATAAAGTACCTCTTTTGGCTACATGATTGTAATATCCTATAATGATACCTCACAGCTCCTCCGCACATGCATAAACTCATTTCATGTTCAAAGTAGCTCCATGTGGCAAACAGCAAGGATATTGTCCCCTTTACAGATGAGGAAATAGGCCCAGAGAAGTGCAGGGGCCTGGCCAAGGTTACATGGTGGCCAAACACCCCTTCCCCCATTTCAGCATCCATGGGTTGATGAATATGAAAGTGCTTTGGGAAACATACCACGTGCTGCTCACAGCCAGAGCACCCTGGGCCTGGGCCTGGGCCAGCTTGGGCTCCCCAGCATGGACTGAGTTAAAGTAGAGGGGAGAACAAGGTTGTATAGAGCTCAACATAAGGCAAATGATCAAAAGAGGATCCTGATTTTTAAAAAGTGTGTCTATATTATTAGTTCACTGTTGTTGTTTGCCGTCGAGTCGGCCCCAACTCATAGTGGGCTCTGGTAGCATAGTGGCTAAGGCACTTGACTGCTAACCAGAAGGCTGGCGGTTCAAACCCACCAGCCACTCCTCGGAAGGAAGGTTGGGCAATCCTACTTCCGTAGTGATACTGCCTCGGAAACCCAAGGAGGGGTCGCTATGAGTCAGGGCTGACTCAACGGCACATAACAACAACAATATTATTAACAGAGGAAATGGACATTTATTAAGCACACTGTACCATTCTCAGACGCTGTTTCTTTAAAACCCCACAACAAGCCTATGAAAGATTTATTTAACTGATATCATGCTTACTGGGATCTCTGGTAGCATAGGGCCTAAGGCACTTGACTGCTCACCAGAAGGCTGGCGATTCAAACCCACCAGCCACTCCTCGGAAGGAAGGTTGGGCAATTTACTTCCGTAGTGATACCACCTCGGACGTCCAAGGAGGGGTCGTTATGAGTCAGATCTGACTCAGAGGCAGTGCATTTTATATACCTCCTGAATTTAGAGACCATCTAAAAAATAGATTTGATGCATTGAACACCATGACCAGAAACCAGAGGAATTGTGAGATGACATCAAGGACATCATCCATGAAGAAAACAAAAGGTCATTAAAAAGACAGGAAAGGAAGAAAAGACCAAAAAGGGTGTCAAAAGAGATTCTGAAAGTTGCCCTTGAATAGAGAGTAGCTAAAGCGAATGGAAGAAATGATAAGATAAAAGAACTGAACAAAAGATTTCAAAGAGCAGTTCAAGAAGACAAAGTCAATTATTACAATGATATGTGCAAAGACCTAAAGTTAGAAAACCAAAAGGGAAGAACATGCTCAGAATTTCTCAAGTTGAAAGAACTGAAGAAAAAATTTAAGCCTTGAGTTGCAATATTGAAAGATTCTATGGGCAAAATCTTGAATGATGTAGGAAACATCAAAAGAAGATGGAAGGAATACACAGAGTCCAAAAAGAATTAGTTGATGTTCATCCATTTCAGGAGGTGGCATATGATCAAGAACCAGTGGTACTGAAGGAAGAAGTTGAAGCTGCACTGAAAGAATTGGTGAAGAATGAGGCTCCAGAAATTGACGGAATACAGGTTGAGATGTTTCAACAAACGGATGCCACACTGGAGGCACTCACTTGGCTATGCCAAGAGATTTGGAAGACAGTTACCTGGCCAACTGACTGGAAGACATCCATATTTGTACCCATTCCAAAGAAAAGTGATCCCACAGAATGTGGAAATTATTGAACAATATCATTAATATCACACAAAAGTATAATCTTATTGAAGATAATTCAAAAATGGTTGCAGCAATATATTGACAGAGAACTTCCAGAAATGCAAGCTGGATTCAGAAGAGGACATGGAACAAGGGTTATTATCATTGCTGATGTCAGATGGATCTTGGCTTAAAACAAAGATTAATAGAAAAATGTTTACTTGTGTTTTATTGACTATGCAAAAGCATTCGATTGTATGGATCATAAGAAATTATGAACAATACTGAGAAGAATGGGAATTCCAGAACACTTAATAGTACTCATGAGGAACCTGTATATAGACCAGAAGGTTGTCGTTTGAACAGGACAAGGGGGTACTGCATGGTTTAAAATTAGGAAGGAAGTGTGTCAGGGTTGTAACCTTTCACCATACTTAGCCAATTTGTATGCTGAGCAAATAATCCATGAAGCTGGACTATATGAAGAAGAACATGGCATCAGGATTGGAGGAAGACTCTTTAACCACCTGTGATGCGCAGATGCTCTTTAACTTTGCTTGCTGAAAGTAAGGATGACTTGAAGCACTTACTGATGAAGATTGTAGACTACAGTCTGCAGTATGGATTACACCTCAATATAAATAAATGGAGAAAAGGTTGAAGTTGTCAAAGACTTCATATTTCTTGGTTCTACAATCAACACCAATGGAAGCAGCAGTCAAGACATCAGATGACGTATTGCACTGGGCAAATCTGCTGCAAAAGACCTCTTTCAAGTGCAGAAGAGCAAAGATGTCTCTTTGAAGACTAAGGTGCACCTAACCCAAGCCCTGGTAATTTTGATTGCCTCTTATTCATGTGAAAGCTAGACAGTGAATAAGGAAGACCGAAGAAGAGTTGATGCTTTTGAGTTGTGGTGTTGGTGAAGAGTGCTGAAAGTACAGTGGACTGCTAAAAGAATAACAAATCTGTCCTGGAAGTACAGCCAGAAAGTTGCTTGGAAGTTAGAATGGTCAGATTTTGTCTCACCTACTTTGGTTATCAGAACCAAAGTTCTTACAACTTTGGTTGTCAGAAGGGACCGATCTCTGGAGAAGGATATCATGCTTGGTAAAGTGGAGGGTCAATGAAGGAGGAGAATGCCCTCAACAAGATGGATTGACAAGGTGGCTGCCATGATGGACTCAGGTATAGTAGGGATTGTGAGGCTGGTGCAGGACCAGGCAGTGTTTCATTCTGTTGTACATAAGATCGCTATGAGTTGGAGACGATTCTATGACATCTAACAACAACAACAAAATTATCTCACATGTGGGATGTCCATGTCAGGCTTGGTATCAGTGAGCAGACAGGGAAGGTTGTTTGCTCCCTGGACACCCTGTGTTCTGGCCTTGAGAAAAAACAAAGCCCCTAAGCAACTGAGCCAGAAGAGGTGAGCTGGCCCAACTCCAACAGTGAAAAGGAGCACCCCTGTTAGAAGCATCCTCTCCCCAACTGTCAGGGAAGTATAACGCCAAGCATGTGACAGAGAGTCCTGTCTCACATGGTCCCAAAGTCACATGGCTACAGGAGTTAGGCAGATGATGTAACTAAGAATAGGCCACCAGGAAAAGCATACATGCACACTGGGTGAGTGGTGGCCATGGGGTTGAGGCGAGAGAGCATGCCTGGTCTATAGCTGCCAGATGATCAGTGGTGGGTAGAGAATTTGGGCCTCATGGGGCAGCTTCTCTGATTTTCAAGACAGGCTGTAAATCAGATTTGTATGGAAAATCTAACATTTAATTAATATGCAATTTTGTTGTAAAACATTGTATTGGCCAAAGACAACACATCTACAGTGTCCTGTGGATTTCACTTAATCTTGGAAGTCTTGGTCCTGGGCTTGCAGGAGAATGAGAAGCCAGCTTCCTCTCACATGGGCTCATCAGTGATCACTTATCAATGACTACATCAACAGGGGACATGGGGGAGGTGATGTATGTAAGACATAAATGACCTCTATTGACCCTGAAAAGTCATCACAGTAAACATAAACTCTATGTAAAAACTGGACTTCCTGTACAAACACAACTTCAAAAAAGAATCCGTCATCTACTCTGACCAAACTATGGCTCCTAAACCAGTTTGATCCCCTTCAGAGTGCAGCTATAGTCATCTGAAGTGCTGAGAAGCTGCCCTCACCCACTGCCTCAGGTGGGATGCAGACCTGGCTTTGTGTAATGAACCCTAACTAATGATGGTGTGAATATGATATTCTCACACACTCACCTAACAAGGTGTAGGAAGTCCTGGCTGGTAAAGTTCTGATCCAGTAGGTTGTCTAGGATCCTAGATCCTTCTGTCTTGTTGCTCTGCTATCCCTAATGGGTGCCACTGACAACATGGTCTGTGGGGGCCTCACCACCACAATCTGTGTTCTACCAAACTAAAACCAAATGCACTGCTATCCAGTTGATTCTGACTCATAGTGATCTATGTTCTGGCCAGTGGGAAAAGGGGCATGGGGAAGGATACCTTTCCCTGTAAAGACACAGACAGGGAGTCACATTTCCCATTGGTCATAACTTGGTCTCATGGCCATGTCTAGCTGTGAGGGGCTGGGAAATACAATCTTCTCTATTTAGATGGCCACATGTCTAATAAAAAACTCTATTTCTATGAAATAAAAGGAGAACATATGTGGGGGCAAGTTGAGGTCTCAGCCGTAATCTCTTTATTAGAGCTTCATTCCTGAGATAAGATTCCTTGGGAGGTAGCCATGTTGAGATACTGGGTCCCAGTATGAAATCTCCAAGGGAACAGTTAGATAGATGTCTGTTTATAGGGAAGTCCTGGGAAGTGAGCAGCACACAGACCATGGAAGTTGGAGGTTGGGTGGGAAAGAGGCCTTGGGGTGCAGAGCTCAGGCCACCAGCTATTGCTTTCCTGGTTTGCAGAACAGGTGTATGGATCCACTGTTCCCTGGTACAAGCCAAGTGTTTGTGAAAGTCTCTAGGACTGTTCTTCTGGAAATGCTAGATAAACCCCCCTGCAGATTTCCTGTGTTGACTGTGATGGACTGGTGCAGAGATGGGGGTAGGATAGGGTGCAGTGAGGGGGAATCATTGTGACAGTTCAAAAAAAAAAGTTTCATAATATCCAAAATTTCCCCTAGGGGGCAGTACTATCCTCTTTGAGAACCATTGGCTTAGGCTTATCAAGGGGTGGAACAGACACTAGGGAGCTAAGTTCAATGTCCACTACACTAGCTTCAAGCTAGCTCTGGAGATACCTGGATGACCAGTGTTGGATTACTCAAGAATCAAGGTAAGCATGAGCTTGTTGTTGTTGTTGTTGTTTTGCCGTCGAGTCGGCCCCGACTCATAGCGGCCCCTTCTTGGGTTTCCGAGGCAGTATCACTACGGAAGTAGGATTGCCCAACCTTCCTTCCGAGGAGTGGCTGGTGGGTTTGAACCGCCAGCCTTCTGGTGAGCAGTCAAGTGCCTTAGGCACTATGCTACCAGAGCTCCTAAGCATTAGCTTACTTATGCTTAATTACTAATCTGTAGTGAACATTAAGGAGTTCTGGTAGTGTCGTGGTTAAGTGCTCAGCTGCTAACTGAAAGAAAGGTTGGTGGTTTGAACTCCCCAGCCACTTGGCAGGAGAAAGATGAGGCAGTCTGCTTCCCTAAAGATCACAGCCTTGGAAACCCTATGGGGCAGTTTTACTCTGTCCTATAGGGTCACTGTGAGTCAGAATTGACTCAATAGCAATGGATATAGTATGGTAGTGAACAATTTTACATTTTTTCACCACATCAAAGATTTTCCTTCTAGGTGTGGCTGGCATCTGTCTCTCTCCCAACCCCATAGCACCTTCCTACAGAATCAATGCCTCTTTTCCAATTTATAATCCCTGACAGGGATGGAGTACTCAGTAAGCAAGATAAAACCATGGGCTTACTTACTAATTTGTAGTGAACAATTTCATGTGATGTAAAACTGTTTATTATAGATTAGTAAGCACAAATAAGCCTGTGTTTACTTTGCTTATTGTGTACTCTGCCTCAGTGACTAAGACAGCCTCAGTCTCTCATCTTGTTGTCTATAGTCTAGCTAGGGAGGTAGACATCAAACAAGTAATTACACAAATTGTTATGAATTACAATTGTGACATGTACTAAGAAGCAGTGTTATGTGGCCATTGGCCAGAGGAACCTGAACTAGACTGGGAGGTCAGAGACAGCTTCCCTGGGGAAGTGGTATTAAAACTGACACCTGAAGGATGAATGGGGGTGGCTCTGCAGAGGGAGGGGAAAGCAGTTGCGAGGTAGGGGACTGCAGAGCTTGCAGCTGGGAGGAAGCTAGGCACCTTCCAGTAACTGAGAAGACACTGGAGCTGGAGCTCAGGGAGCAAGGGGGGTGAGAAGCCTGACCTGTGGGCCATGGTATGGGATCTGGTCTATTCCCCAGTCTGCCCCTGGCCTTGTTCTGACAAATGATATTGAGCTTCCACATTGTCTCTCTTTCCACAGATGTAGTCTGTTCGATTCTTATTCCATGTATTCCATCTGGTGATGTCCATATGTAGAAACATTGTTGCTGAAAAAAAGTATTCACAATGAATAGGTCATTGTTGTTGTTAGGTGCTGTCAGTCGGCTCTAGCGACCCTATGTATAACAGAATGAAATAATGCCCCGTCCTGCGCCAGCCCCACGATCCCTGCTATGCCTGAGCCCATCGTTGCAGCCACTGTGTCAGTCCATCTTGTTGAGGGCCTCCCCCTTTTCCCTTGATGCTCTGCTTTACCACACATGACATCCTTCTCTAGGGAATGGTCCTTTCTTATAACATGATCAAAGTAGGTGAGACAAAAGTCTGGCCATTCTCGCTTCCAAAGAGCATTCCTGCTGCACTTCCTCCAGGACAGATTTGTTAGTTCTCTCAGCAGTCCATGGTACTTTCAGTATTTCTTCACCAACACCACAACTCAAAAGCATCAACTCTTCTTTGGTCTTCCTTATTCATAGCCCAGCTCTCACATGCATATGAGGCTATTGAAAATACCATGGCTTGGGTCAGGTGCACCTTAGTCTTCAAGGAGACTTCTTTGCTCTTTATCACTTGAAAGAGGTCTTTTGCATAAGATTTGCCCAGTACAATATGTCGTCTGATGTCTTGACTGCTGCTTCCATTGGTGTTGATTGTGGAACCAAGTAATATGAAATTTTGGACAACTTCAATCTTTTCTCCATCCACTGGGAAGCTGTTCTGGTTAGCAGTCAAGTGCCTTAGGCACTACACTACCAGAACTCCTGGAATTATAACTAGTCACTGCATTTAGGCTGAGTATGGCACAGATAGTTTGCCGCTGATTACAAACATAAATGTGGTGACACTGACGAAGAAAGGCCTGGAGATCTGCTTCAGTAAAGATTACCGCCAAGAAAACCCTTTGGAACAATTCTGCTCTGTAACACATGGAGTCGCCACGAATTGATTCTAAGGGTAGATAGATAGATATAGATATACAGATATACGAAGATTGGGGCGCAAGGAGGAGAGAAAGTGCCTTGCCCGGTGCTAGGTGCTGGAGTGTTGGCGTATAGCGGGGAGAAGCCAGGACCCTTATGATTAAAAAGTTCTTAAGCTGAAAAGAAGCCAGAGATAACACGTGAAAGAGTGTTAAGGGCTGTCAAGCTTAAGGCTCAAGCTCTAAGCTCGATGGAGGTGGGGTGGGAGGGAGGGCTAGAGATTGTTGGGGGAGGGGAGTTCGTGCTCCAGGGACGCAGTAGGAATAGGGCACAGACCTCCGTTTCCGGAGACTAGCGACCCCAGGCTGCTCTGGAGAAGGCTGAGGGGCGGGTTCGCGCGGGCTCGAGTCTCAGGTCTCCTCAGCAATCCTGGTCCTGGGCTCCCAGCACGGCCTCCTGGGCAGACAGCTGGAGGGGAGAGAAACGGCTCCTAGAGGGATGAGTGGGCAGAGCTGAGCGGCGCGGGGACCAGGGATCTGGACGCACTGCGCGCTTCGCGGCTTGGCACATTCCTCCTTTGGCGCTATAGCTCTAACCTGCAGTTTCCCGCAGACACACTCTTGTCTCTGCTTCTGGAGCTCCCGCTCCTCTTCCCTTCACTAATTTCGCACCCATTGTCCGAGCGCTCACGGTGTGCTGCCCGGGACTGGGCGCCGCGGGAAGATAACACAGAACACAGGAGACGGCAGACGAAGTTTGCACCGGAGCGCTAAGGCCTCTTGGCGGGCGGAGCAGGGTTTGACTGCCTGCCCCGACCTCAGGCTGTGCGGGAAGCAGCTCTTCCATTCCTAGCCCGGGGCGGGGACGGCGGGGGAGGGGGACCATTGCCCCCACAGGAGCCCATCTGACCCCTGCCCCGCCCCGCCCACCATGCTATGGGCGGATCCTGACCGGGGCCAGAGGCGGGAGGGGTCCGCCGAGAGTAGAGTGTCCAGTATCTTCCTGGTGGCCTCTCCCCAGCGCTGGCGACTTCTCTGCTGAGGCGTAGCGAAGGCCATAGTCCCTCTCTGGCGCGGCTGCACCCACTCGGCCAGTTAGCCGGGCGTTTGCTTGGCCACCGCCTGTTGATCTGTGCTCTGGCTCCTGCCCTGCCCGCGCACCTCTGAAAGCTTAGGACCGCTGAGCCATGCTGTGCTGCCTGCTGGTGAGGGCCAGCAACCTCCCCAATGTGAAGAAGGACCGGCGCAGCGACCCGGTCGCCAGCCTGACTTTCCGAGGTGAGAGCCCCGTGGCCGCTGCACACGTGCGGTCACATCACTCGACCCTCCGCGCGCACTGCCGGGTCTGCGGCCCCCACGCCGGCACTAACTCCTGTCCAGGCCACAGTTTTTTCCTCTGTCCACCGAAATCGCAGCCTTGCCTTCTGCTGAGAGCGATGAAAGTGAAATACAGCATAACAAATGCCACAATGCTTTGAAAATTTAAAATTCTGGAAGTGTCATAATATGTCAAATACTTTTCTAAGGCAGTTACCGAGGAAATAAAGAGCTTGGCGGTGGGGATGAGGGTGGGTTGAATGGTGCGTGCAGAAGGGAGAGAGGAATGCGGGACACTTGAAAACAGGGCGTGTGGACAATGTGCCTTGAAAGTTGTGTCTGTCTTTCATTCATTCACCCATCCTTGAAGGAAGGCCATATCGGCCTTCCCACAGTCAGGAGGAAAAGCAACAAAATAGGACGCTCTGGCCTTGACACAAAGAATTTTGAGGAGCTCAAGAATGTTTTTCCAAAATAAAGACCCTACATGTAATATTTAAGGGAGCTCTGGTGGCATAGTGCCCAAGGTACTTGACTGCTTACCAGAAGGCTGGTGGTTCAAACCTACCAGCCACTCCTTGGAAGAAAGACTGGGCAATCTACTTCCATAGCTGTGAGGCAGGACTGACTCCACGGCAGTGAGTTTGGTTTTGGTTTGCTTCACATGTAATGTTGAGACTCACAGGGCCTTCTCTGTCCTATTCAGGCACCTACCACGCCTCCCTCCATCATTGGAGGCTTGTGTGTTGCTATGATGCAGAACAGGTTTCAGCAGAGATTCCAGACCAAGGCTGGGTAGGAAGAAAGGCTTGCTAGTATATTTCTAAAATTCAGCCAGTGAAAACCCTATGGATCACACTAGTCTGATTCCCAACTGTGTTTCCATTGTGCATGGGGTCACTGTCAGTTTGGCCTCCTCATGGGCAGCTAACGACATCTCTGGAGCAGCAAATGCCTTACAGCCCTCCCCTACTCTGCTCCCCTTCTCACTAGGCACCCTTAACCCCCCACTTCAGGGCAGAGATTCCCACTGGAGGAAGTGTCTCAGGAGGGGGAAAGGGAAGAGGAAGGATCTGTCAAAATTAAGAGAAGAACAATAGCTGTGAGTCAGGACCCAAGTTCTGCAAAGAAAGATAAATCAGGAGAGTGTTTTTCTCTTAGCCGGAAGAGGTAGGTACCCTGTGACTTTGCAGAGTTCAAAAATAAGTGTATCACAAAAGATGGTGAAATGTAGAGGGAAAAGTGGCTGGAGTTTTTGTGAGGTTTGAAAATAGTGGGGACATCAAAGGGCATCTTTAGCTTTGACCCATGATCTCCATTAGCTCCCCAAGCACCCCCAAAATAACAATAATGATAGAAGAAAGACACAATTTAGCCAAGTGGGACCTAAGTGTTCTTTGTTATGGTATGACTTACATTTTATTTATTTTAAAAAATGTGGTAAAAAATGTATATATGTAACCTAAAATTTTGCTCTTTTAACCATTTAAAATTTGCAATTCTGGAGCGTTAATTACATTCACAATGTTGTACAACTTTCACCACTATCTATTTCTAAAATTTTTCATCACCCCAAATGGAAATTGTGCACCATTAATAGTCATTCCCACTCACCTCTCTGGTAACCTCTGGTAACCTCTAATCTACTTTCTGTCTCTATAGATTTGCCTGTCCAAGATATTTCATATATATGGAATCATGCAATATTTGCCCTTTTGTGACTGGGCTATTTCCCTTAGCATAATATTTTTAAGGTTCATCCTTGGTGTAGTATGTCTCAGGACTTCATTCCTTTTTATGGCTGCTGCTTATTCCTCTTTTGAAAGTGTGAATCAAAACACTTAGAAAGCATTGTTATTTCCATTCAGTGGACATGCCTGGGTGCTCACTAGGAAATGCAAATGTCCCCACTCTCCTCTCCCCATCAGATAGTGCCTAAGTCATTCCTGTAGAGAAGTTGTGGAGCCATTGTGGGCCAGAAAAGAAATGCCCTAAGTACACTGATCCTAGTGCCACATCACCTGTGCAGACTCTGAAACTCTTTTGGGCACATGCACAGCTCTCTCTCTCCGGTTCTGTAACCATCTTGTGGTAGGTAGTTATGGCTATCCCCATTCTACAGAGAAGGACATGGAACTCTGGGGAAGTTAAATGATGCGTCCAGGTCAGTGGTGTGGCAGGGAAGTGCCAGAGCATGGAGTGGACAGTGCTGAGTCAGGCAGGTGACAGAGTCGTTTGAGACCTCTTTTGACTGCTGCCCTGGCTCTGGTACTTCCAGCATAAATAGCCTCTGTGCCCTCCAAATCTCTGTACTCCCCCACTTCACAATGCTGTATTATTGATTTGCAGGTATGAGCCCTAGCACCATTGAAACATAGAATGTGACATCTCCAATAACTCAAAGCCTATTTGTCTTTAGAAGCCCAACTATGATGCTGCCCTCTTCACCAAGGCACCCAGGATTCTCCTGGCTGTCTGTCCTTAGACTCTCCACTATGGATGTAGTAGCACCTTGTTAGATCGTCTAGAGCACTTCCCAACTGGCTATGCTGGTATTTAGCTTATACACAGGGTCTCCGCTCTCAGGACATGTGAACTCCTGAGAGCAACAACCTGTCCTGTTCACCTTGATATCCCAGTGCTGAGCATAAGCAGGAGCTCTGTAGTGTTTGTGCCTTTCTGGCGCAGCCTCTACTCTCCCTCCAGATGAGCCTAGAAGCCTCATGCAGTCTGGGACATTGGTCCTCACACTTCACTGTGCCTGAGAATCATCTGGAGGGTGTGTTTAAAACACAGATTCTGGGGTTCCTATTCATAGATATTCCGATATCTATGGTCTGGAGAGTGGCCCAGGAGTCAGCATTTTACCAAATATCCACTGTAGGCCATTTTCTTCAAGCAATCAGAAAAAATGGTTTAGATCTTAGAAAAATTTGTTTGAGACATGGTAGGAGTTGAAATTAATGGGCTTGCTCCCTGTAGGGAATTCAGGATGGAGTTTAGTCTGAGGAGCTGCTTGGGTAGGGAGGCCATTAGAATCTGACCCAGAGAGCCAAGGCTGGGGGTTCTCAACCCTGACTACACATCAGAATCACCTGTGGAGCTTTAGAAAGAACTGTTACCAACCTCCCTTCCTCTCTCTCCTGAAGCTAACTGAACTCTGAGGGTGGGTCCAGGCATTTTTGAGTTCTGACTCATGGCTACCCTGCAGAGTAGAATTGCACTCAATACTGTTTTCAAGGATGTGACTTTTAAGAAGCAGATCTCCAGGCCTGTCTTCTGAGGCACTTCTGGGTGGATTTGAACCACCAACCTTTCAGCTAATAGTCGAGTACTTAACCATTTTGTGTCATCCAAGAATTCCTCACAGAATGGAGCTCAGGCATCCAAAACCCAATCTAACCCATTGCCATCAAGTCAATTCTGATTCATAGTGACCCTTTAGGATAGAGTAGAATTGCCTCATAGGGTTTCTCAGGCTATAAATCTTTATGGAAGCAGACTGCCACCTCTTTCTACCATGGAGAGGCTGGTGGGTTCGAACAACTGATCTTTTGGTTAGCAGCCAAATGCTTTAACTACCATGCCACCAGAGCTTCTGGGGCTCAGGACTAGGTGTTTCTAAAAGGTCTCCAGGTGTTTTTAATATGCAGCTGGGGTTGAGAACCACTGGGTCCAATTCCCTCATATCTCAGATGGTCTGTGGCCTGTTTGAGAGAAGCCAGCCTGCACTGTGTGCTTGGCTCGCACACACCACCCAAAATGTGGCCTTGGCTGGCCATACTTTACTTGCAGTTGTTCCCTGGGCATTCCAGCCTGGGATGTAATTTCAGGACCTGTCTCCCAAAATAGGCTATGAGCTCAGGGAGGCTGGACTCTGAGGACACTTTTCTAACTTCCCCAACTAAGGGCCTCAGGGTGGAGGCTACCAATGAATACTGGTCATTCCTTCTTTCTTGTATTTCAGAACCTGGGCCATGGTAGATATTTTTGACTAATGGTCTTGAATGAGTAGTTCATTTCCTATGGCATTTAATCTGTACCTCTCTTCTGTTCTGCCCATTTCCTACCCCATAATGTGATTGTATAAGGAGCTATGGTGGCACAGTGCCTAAAGCATTTGACTGCTAACCAGGTTGGTGGTTCAAACTCAGCAGCCACTCTATGGAAGGAACATGGAGCAATATACTTCTGCAAAGATTCAGAAACCCAGTGGAGGTCACTATGAGTCAGAAATCAATTTGATGGCAATGAGTTTGGTTTGGTTTTGAATAATGTGATTGTGTATGTCCATTCATTCACTCACTTAGTTCATTGAAAAAATATTTATTGAGCACCTACTGTGTGTCTGGTGCTGTTTTAGGTATTTGGGATGCATCCAAGAACAAAACAAGATCCCTGTTCCCTTGGAGTTCAAATATCTTATTTCCTGGAAGGCTGTGTCCCGTTTCCTCCACTTGGTGAATTTCTACCCTGATTCACCCAGGCTTACCCACGAGAAACCCTGGGACGTTACTCCTTTATCCCAGTAGGTCTATTCTTCCTCCCCAAGTCTCTCTAGCCATCCCCTCTCCCTGATCTCTCCTCCCCTCTCTTCTGTCTCCTAGAGGGTCTCTAGATTTAGGGCAGGAGCCTGGGGAAATCTTATAGAGCCTCTGCAAGATGGGAAGGCAACCAGCCTTGCCCTATGGAGTGCTTAGTCTGAAGGTAGAGAGGGTGCCTGTCCTCAGGAAATACTCTTAAGGAGTAGGTGTGACCCCCCTGCATAGGGAAGGGTGGATGCAGGGACACTGGGCTCTCTGAACCTGGCTTTTTACACATGGAAAGTGACTTTAAAAAATGAAAATTCCTTTTTTTTTTTTGTGAACATAACATGTACTCAATATAATAAAATTTTTTAGATAGGCATGAAACAAAAGTAAAAATAAGCCCCAAATCTTGTCACTTTGAATGAACTTGTTAAGAATTTGATATATTTTCTCTGAGATTTGGAGAATTTTTTTGAACAATTTTAGTTGTGAAATTTAATATGAGAAAAAAATACATAAAATATAAATGTATGCTTTAATGCGGTGGTTCTGAATGGGGACAGTTTCCTCCTAGGGAACATTTGGCAGTGTCTGGAGACATTTTTGATTGTCACAACTAGGGGGTTATGTGTGCTGCTGGAAATCTAGTGGGTAGAACCCAGGGATGCTGCTAAACTCCCTAGAATGCACAGGGTAGCCCCATCACTAAGCATTACCTCGCCCAAAATGTTAACTAGGGTCCAGACTAAGAAGCCAACTTTAATGAATAAATTATTCATTAAAGTTCATAGTACATCTAGGTAGTATCACTCAGGTCAAGAAAAGAACCTTGACAATCCCTTCCCCAAGTCCTCAGCTCCCCTGTCTTTTTCCCTAAAGGTAATTCCATCCCAGATTTTTTTTCCCCAAATATTTGACTATTTATATTTTCACTCGCTAAAAACCAGGGGCATTTTTCTATGTCAGTAAATATTCTTTCACACAACTTTTCAAAATGGCTGTCTATAATTCATTTAATCAGCCTTCTATTGATGGATATTAAGGTATATCCAATTTTAAAAATACTTATATCCATCTCTCATAAAGCCTAATCATGCCTCCTTCTAAATCTGCTATCCACTGACACATAACCATACAGGCTTATGGTGTCCCCTGAGACAGTGGTTCTATCTTCTGGTAAGAAGTGAACTTGTAGTCAGTTTGGGAAAGAAAAGTGATCATTAATATATCCAGCACCCAATTACTAGGCACTTCAATATATGCTTGGGTTACTAACATGAGTAAGATATAGTCTCTGCCCTCTGAAGTTACAATCCAGTGGCAGAGACAGACATAGAAGCGCGCGCACACACACACACACACAGACGTTATACTGTCATCTATACATGTTATCACAACTTGTTTAGGGAGCACCAAAGAGAGAGCAAACACTTCTAGAGAGGTTCATCAGAGGAGAGACAACTGAGCTGAGTATTAAAGAATTAGTAGGAGTTCACCATCATGAGGCACACAGGGGAGGAGAGGAGATGTGAACTAACATTTAATGAGGGTGCTGTATGCCAGACACCTCCCACATTCCATCTTAAGTTTCACAACAACCCCATGGAGAGAGTGTTATGACCCTGTTACAGATGAGGAAACTGAGGCTGAAATGTTAAATGAATTTCCTAAGGCAGAGGTTCTCAAAGTGTGGTCCATGGTTCCCTGGTGGAGTCCCCTACGAGACCTTTTCAGCAGGCTGATGATTTCAAAACTATCTTTGCAATAACACTAAGATGTTACCTGCCATTTTCACTGTTTGAATTTGCACTGTTGGTCAACAGCAATGGAGCAAAAACTGCTGATGCCTTAATACTAATCCTGGCAGTGGCACCACATCTTACTAGTTGTTTTCTTCACCCCCATGTGCTCACAGTAAAAAAAGAGAGAGAGAGAGAGAGAGAAAAGTTTCGTTTAAGAGTGTCCTTGATGAAGGAGTAAAATTATTAATTTCATTAATTTTGACCCCTTGAGTACATGTTTTTAATATTTTGTGTGATGAAGTGGAAGTGTGCATAAAGCACACTGCTGCATACAGAAGTATGATGATTATTGCAAAGAAAGGCACTTGTGTGACTGCTTGATTTGCAAGCTGAACTAGCCCTTCCCCTTTTATCATAAAATATTGTTTTAACTTGAAAGACTGACAAATATTGGTTATTCAATAACTTGGATATTTGGCAGATATATATATATATATATATATATATATATATATATATATATATATATATATATTGATTTGGGTGAAGATTTACAGAGCAAATTCACTTTGCATACAGCAGTTCACATATACTTTGTCTCATGTCATTGACCACAGTTTACCACAATGCAACAGCTCCCCTCCCACTTCCTCCCCATAGTTACCTCTTCCCAGTGTCCATCCCTCCATACACTCCTGGCAGATATTTTCTTAAAATAGAAAATAAGCAGAAAAAAAGACTCAACATTTATGATTTGTTGCTAATGATAAAATTGAGCTTTTAAGCAAAAATTGGAATTTTGGAACACTTGCATTCTCCAGTTTCTCAGTATTTGTTCTGGTTACCTAGTGCTGCTCTGACAGAAATATACCACAAATGAAATGGCTTTCACAAACAGGAGTTTGTTTTCTTACAGTTTGGAGGCTTTAAGTCTGAGTTCCAAATGCCAGGCTCTAGGGTCTGGGTGAAAGCCCCTCAATCTTGGGCTTCAGCTCTGCCTCCTGCTCCCAGCCCACTGAAGCTAGAGGCTTTTCTTCACTCACACAGCTGCTGGCTGCTGAGGCTGACAAGCCCAAGGTTGAAAAGTAAAAAGGCACAGTCCTGATATTACCAAACCACATGGCAGGCCATTAATTCAAGTCCGTTGAAAGTCCCAAGGTCGGCACAACATGGTGGGCTGCTGTACAATGACATGGCTATATGCAGGGTTCAATCATGCCATAAACTAGTGATCATTCCCAAAGCTGTTTCTTATATATGGGAAGAAGACTACATACCCAAAGCAGCTACTCAGCTGCTCCAATAAATTCCACATGGAGTTAATTACCAATCTCACCATGGAGAATAACTAAATTCAGCTCCCAGCCACTCAACCAGGCCCAGCCACGCTGACACACAGACCTAACCATCACAGTATTTAAATACTTTTTCTGATGAGATTGGTGGTGATGTTAATGAATGTAATTTTGGGGGGACTATGTAATGAAATGTGTTGACATTTAGAGTGTCTACATAACCCTGATGAAGGTTGAAGAATACAGTCTGCAGTATGGATTACGTCTCAGTATAAAGAAAACAAAAATCCTCACAACTGGACCAATGAGCAACATCACAATAAATGAAGAGAAGAATGAGGTTGTAAAGAATTCATGTTGCTTGGTTCTACAGTTGATGCCAATGGAAGCAGCAGTCAGGACATTAGACGATGTGCAGCACTGGGAAGGTCAACTGTGAAGGAACTGTTTCAAGTTCTGAGGAGCAAGGATGTCTCCTTGAGGACTAAGGTGCACCTGACACAAGTCATGATATTTCCAGTCACCTCGTATGCATGTGAGAGCTGGACAATAAATAAGGAAGGCCGAAGAAGAGTTGATGCTTTTGAGTTGTGGTGCTGGCGAAAAACGCTGAAAATACTATGGACTGCTAAAAGAACTAATAGATCTGTCCTGGAGGAAGTGCACCCAAAATGCTCCTTGGAAGCAAGAATGGCCAGACTTCGTCTCACCTACTTTGGTCATGTTGTCAGAAGGGACCACTCCCTGGAGAAGGATGTCATGCTTGGTAGGGTGGAGGGTCGACGAAAGAGGGGGAGGCCTTCAATGAGATGGATTGACACGGTGGCTGCCATGATGGGCTCAAGTATAGCAGGGATCATGGAGCTGGTGCGGGATCGGGCAGTGTTTCATTCTGCTGTACACGGGGTCGCTATGAGTTGGAAATGACTCGACAGCACCTAATAACAACAACCACATAACTCGGTGAACAAAAATTTTCAGATGATCACTGCATGATGTTATGGAGTCCTGAGTGGGTAAAAGATCTATTCACATTGTAAGATGTTGTTAAGTGCTATTGAGTTAGCTCCTACTCACAGCAACCCTGTGTACAACAGAATGAAATACTGCCCGGTCCTGCATCAGCCTCACAATACTTGCTATACCTGCACTCATTGTTGCAGCCACTGGGTTAATTCATCTCGTTGAGGGTCTTCTACTTTTTGCTGACCATCTACTTTACTAAGCATGATATCTTCCTCCAGGGAATGCTCCCTTCTGACAACATGACCAAAGTAGGTGAGACGAAGTCTGGCCATTCTCGCTTCTAAGGAGCATTCATCTGGCCATTCTTGCTTCTAAGGAGCATTTGGGCTGCACTTTCTCTGGGAACAAACAGGTTTGTTCTTCTGGCAGTCCATGGTATTTTCAGTATTCTTTGCTAGCACCACAATTCAAAGGCATCAACTATTCTTCAGTCTTCTTTATTCATTGTCCAGCTTTCACATGCATATGAGGTGATTAAAAATACCATGGCTTGGGTTGGGCACACCATAGTATTCAGTGACATCATTGCTCCTTAATACTTTAAAGAGGTTCCTTGCTGTGAATTTGCCTAGTGCAATATGACACTTGGCTGGCTGCTGGGCAGGATTCTCAGGTGACTGGTTGGCTTTGTAAGGCCTCCCTCAGTGGGTGGGTGAGCTGCTGTGCAGGTCCAGAATCTAACTTGGTGGAAGGTACAGGAGTGGGATATGTCTCTCCATGCTTTCTTTGTATCTCTCCTAGGGGTGAAGAAGAGAACCAAGGTCATCAAGAATAGTGTGAACCCTGTGTGGAATGAGGTGTGTAAGCTTTTTCACCATCTCTCCTTTTCTCCTGCTGCAGTCTCTGCAGGGACAGGTCAGGGTGACCCCTGGGGAAGTGGCTTTCTCAGTGATATCATGAAGGAGGGGAGGGACTGCAAGTCTGATGAGCCATCTAAATCCTCCTGGCTCTAGGAACCTGGAAGGAGGGTTATGGCCTAGCCTGCCAGGTAAATAGAGGCATCACCCTGGGATGTGGTGTAGGATGGGAAGGAACAAAAGGCCTTTTGTCCTTGTTCTCTCAGTTCTGTCCTCTCTTGCTTGCAGTTGTTTCCCTCACACAGGGTGGTCTCTCTGGCCAAAGCTCACCTCTTTCCCTCAGCCCTCCCTGATCAATCAAATCCTCCTTTGGCTGCTGTTCCCTTTTCCTTTTCCTTCCCCTCCCTGCATGCGGCTCCCTTTGTGATCCTTTGAACCCCCTGGCAGCCTTTCGTGGAAGGGGTTGGAAGGCACGATGAGCCTTAGCTCTGAGGAGCATCCTGCCCCTGGTTGGGCCTACCCAAAGTCGCAATAACCCCTGTTGCACACCAGGGCCCTGGCTTCTGGAAGAACACCTGAGTCTTAAGGACCCCATAGGGTCACTTGGCATTTTCTCCTGCTGTGTTCCTAGCCTGCTTTCCTGGGGACTGGTTGGAATTGAGTTGGGGAAAGGATGCCCTGGGGAATCTGACCTCTTCTGTCTTCCACTGCCTTCTGCTCTTATTGCCACCTCTGAAGTCCTGAGACCCTGGTATTCATTCATCCATCCATCTGCCCATCCATCCATCCACCAGCATCATTCACAGATGCCTGCTTAGTGCCCTGGGGTGGTAAGGCTGAACCAGACACCTTTCTCCTAGGAGGCCACAGGTTAAGATACCTTTTCTCCTTTTCTTCCAGGGCTTCGAATGGGACCTCAAGGGCGTTCCCCTGGACCAGGGTTCTGAGCTTCATGTGGTTGTCAAAGACCATGAGACAATGGGGAGGAACAGGTGAGGTGGTGAGGAAGGGGTACTCTGAGGCCTGAAGGCACAGGCAGGGTCTGGGTGGATGCAGACTGCAGGATCCCAGCCCACAGCCTCTTCCTGGCTCCTGTAGGGACTCAGATATACCTGAGGGCTGGTGTTTCAACTCAGAACCTGCTTCTGTGGGCCAGAGCCAGGGGTAGATGTTGGGGAGAAGCCCGGCTGCAGCCTAAGGAAAGTCACCCATGGGTCATATGGGAGCCGCCAGGCTGCAGGGATGGGAGATAAGCTAGAATCAGGTGTCCACACATTGACACAGATGTGTGCTCCAGGGAGTAGGCAGGAAAAGGATCCCTGTTTCTTGCTCCAGCCCAGAGGGTCCTGGGCATGGGCCCTCTCTAGCGCAGTGTGGCTGATGAGGGCAGTGGGCACTTCTGCGGCAGGCAGGGAGAGAGAAGTTGTATGTAGCAGGAGCTGTTGAGGAAGGCATCATGGAAGCAGTGACACTTGAAGTGAGGTTTATGGCTTAAAAGTCTTAAACTTTATGGCTTAGAAATCTTCAGAGTAATAATAGCACTGGCTGCGCATCTCCTTGGGGCAGTGTTTTCTGTGAGTTATTTCATTTACCTGGTGGGAAGGATTTTCCACAGGGGGAACAACAGAAGGAAAGTTGTGGTGGCAAAAGCAAATAAGAAGTCTTTTCATTATCATTTAGCTCCTGGACCTCATAGATGATGGTGGTGGGATGGGCAGGACCAACCACAGGACCTGCTGGTTGTGGGTATGGGCGGACTGGAGACACAGCCTATGAGGCCACATAGTTGGGGTTGAATGTCAGGATAAGAGTTTGGTAGTCCCTGCTGGGCAGGATGGGAGCAGCTCTGTTAGAGGCTCACAGGGGCAGTTTCATGCTCTTGGTGCAATTTACTGAGGTCTAGGTCCAAGGGCTAGGCGTGGGACTCTGCCCATAGGGGAGTCTTCGTTTGGAACTGGGTCAGCCTATGTGTGAGACCTGGCTGTGAAAGAGAGAAAAGGAGGAGGGCTCAGGGACCTAGGCAAGGACCATGAGGGTGTCAGGCTACAAAACACCTGGAAAGTTTGAAATCTTAAAAAAGCTTGGAAAGAAAAACTCTACTGCCACTGTCTATCTGGGGCTCTGCTGGCCAGGGGTGCAGGGTGTTTGGGAGGGAGGGGATACTTTCTCTGGGCCCTCTGAAGGTGGGACTGCAAGGTGTGGGGTCGCTGAATGCTGCTTAGGGTATCCTGGGGCCATCATGTCCAGCTCTGGACCTCAGTAACCCCAATCTGCACATGGTGCAGGGGTTAGAATCAGTTCATCCTAAGCTATGTTCCAACACAGACGTTTTGTGGAAAACAAGGCATCCTGTCCAAGCATGAGAGGTCAGGGAGGGAGCAACTCAGGACCTGGATGGTCCCTGAGGCCATCCAGGAGGAGGGCGACTCAGACTGACTTGGAGGCAGGATTAGGCCTTGGGGAAGTGAGAAGGGGAGGACATGCCAATGTGCAGGTGTGGAGGCAGCTGGCATGGCATGTGCAGGCCCAGTGAGAAGGCAGCCGTGGGGCCAGATTGAAGGCGCCTCAGATGCCAGGCTGAGGATAATAATAGCATACTCACAACAGCTGATGCTTACCTAGAGCTTAGCTGCATGGCTGGCCCTTCCCTGAGTCTTTATATACAGTGTCTTTTTTTAAAAAAAAATCATGTAGGTATTATTATTATTGTTATCATTAGAGATGGGGAAACTGAGGTTCAGTAATTTTCCCAAAGGCCTGTTCATGCTGGTGGAGCTGGAATTGGAGGGGAAGTCTTTGTGATGTGCTCATAAACACTGAGCCTTTTGTGCCTCTTGGAGGCTCCTGGAAGCCCCAGGAAGTTGCTGGGCCCTTCTAGAGAGTTCAGTGCCCTGGTTATGCTAGAATCGAGCGAGCTGAGTGCAGCAGACTGGAGAGCTGGGTTACTGCAGGACACGCAGAGGAAATGCATGTTTCATTTTCATGATGACATTCAGCATTGTATAGGTCCTGCAGTGAGATTTCTGAGATCATAAAGGCAGCATATGAACAAAGTTTCAACAATTCAACTGCCAGGCTGGCCCTCATGGGTGTCCTGGCCATATGAGCTGGAGGTTATGTCAAGGGGCAGGGGCATTCCACTTGGTGCCCTCCTATTGGCCTCTATATGTGCATTAGCTCCTGGGGGGCAGCCAGCTTCCTGAAATTCGGTTCCCTATATGACCAGTTCACTGTAAAGCCAGTTTGCTGAAAACCAGTTCCTCAAATATCTAATTCCCTAAACTGAGCAATCGATCAGAAACATCTTTCTTGCAACTATTTGAATGTAATTTTGTATTTTCCCAACCATATATCTTAATTTTGTTATTTTTAGCAATTAAATATTATATTTTAATTAAACTAAATTTAAATTTAAACTTATACTCATAAATAGCTGAAGAATATCAGAGGTTTCCAAAACAACAGTCAAGTATGGAGTTTTGACTTTGTTTCAGGAGCAAGCGGGGTGTGTGGCCTCCACTGCAGTTTGCTTGAATGTAAAGGCGTGTGAGGGTAAACCAGTTTGGAGCCGTGAGAAGAGGGCAGGTACCTGCAAGGTGATCCTGGAATGCTCCCCGTCACTAGATCCCAAAGTGCATTTGCTGTATATGGGAAATGTGAGAAAAAAATCAAAGGTTAAGAACTCTGAAGCTGTACAAGTAAGAAACAAATAGGAGGTGACATAAGCAACCCTGTGTGTTCTGGTGACCTAGTGCTGCTCTGACAAGAATATACCACAAATGGGACGGCCTTAACGATCAGGAGTTTATTCTCTTATAGTTCGGGAGGCTTTAAGTCCAAGTTCAAAGTGCCAGGCTCTAGGGGCTGGGTGAAAGCCCCTCAACCTTGGGGTCCAGCTCTGCCTCCTGCTCCCGGCCCACTGGAGCTAGAGGCATTTCTTCACTCAGACAGCTGCTGGATGCTGAGGCTGGAAGCCCCAAGGTTGACAAGTAAAAAGTCACAGTCCCGATGTTACCAGACCACATGGCAGGCCAGTAATTCAAGTCTATTGCAAGTCCCAAGGTTGGCAGAGCATGGCAGGCTGCTGAGCAATGACACGGCTACATGCAGGGTCCAAGCGTGCCATAAGCTAGAGACCATTCTCAAAGCTTCTCCTTAAATACAGGAAGCAGACCCTATCCCAAAGGCAGCTACTCAGCTGCTTGTGGTAGATCCCACCATGGAGTTGATTGCCAGTCTTCTCTTGGGGGTTAACTACCACTAGCTGCCTAGCCACTCAACCAGGCCCAGCCAAGTTGACACAAAAACATAACCATCACATTGTGACATTAAATTTTGAAAGCAAGAAGGAAGAAAAATGCAGTGACAATGTCCAACACATAGCAAGCACTCAACAAAGAATAACTATTAGTAGAATTCAAAATATTCAGTTAGGACTATCCATTTGAATAAAAAATTTCTTTTATACTGTTACAAATAATTTTGGTATTAAAAAAAATGCAGTGAATTCAGTTCCATGAATATTTTGAATTAAATCCCTGTCACTGCTCTCAAGTTGTCACTGTGTGGCCAAGAAGCAAACAGGGAGACAGATGTGTGTGGTAGTCATAGTAGTGAGAGCAGTCATTGACTTTCCCAGCCCCTCCAGGTGGTGGGTCACATTGATTGACTAAAAGCTCAAATCCCACACAGCCATCCCTCCATTTCTGGGGGTCCTGGTGTGTCCCCTGTAAGTTCACTACCAATCCCCCTGAGACTCTTCCAAGTGGAGGCACAGTGGGCATCCGTGCTTGTTAATGCTCTGTCTCCTCTCTCTCCTCTCCATGTTCCTAATCTTCATCTTCTGCCCGTTTTAGGTTTTCCCTCAGTGCCTTACTCATTCTCTATAGCCTCACACTCTGCGCTTTTGTCACAGTTTGTCTCTTGCTTTGCTTCTTTTCCTTCCTCCCCCTTTTTCTTCTTTCTCACCTGTTCCTCTCCCCTCCTTGGCCCTCACTGCCACTTTCACCACTCCCTATGGCTTCTGGGGAATTAACATTTGTGGGTTTTACCAGATGACTGTTGGCAGTACTAAGGTGAACTCTTTAGACCAGACTGTTCTGGTACTCTGTAGAGAGGTCTTGGGAAGCCCTCCTTGGCTCAGGAGGGGAGCCTTGTCTGGGAATGTCTCCAGACTGTTCAGTACTTCCTCCACCCATGGGGAAAAGGGCAGCCTCCAAGCAAGAAGAATCCTTGTGCAGGGGTGGGTCAACTTTGTGTCAATCAAATCAGATTTTAAATGCACATAAAAGGAAGCTCCATCCTATGAATGGGAAGCACGTCAGCAAACCCAGCTGGACAGGATGCTGGGATCACAGATGCTGGAATCCTGTCCCAGGCACTGGAAAACTACGTTTACTCTGGGCTTTTGGGAGAGAAACAGGAAGGGAGGCCTCTACTGAGGCCACCCATTTTGCCCCCTGGCACATTCAGCCCAGTGGCTTTTAATCTAGAATCATTGGGACAGCTTTTAAATACACAAAGGCCTGCAGCCAACCCCAGAGATTCTGCCTTAGTTGGTTTTTGGGGAGCTGTGGGGTCATTATACATTCCCCAGGTGATTCCCTTGGGTAGCCTGGGTTGAGAACCAGGGATCCAGACTCTAGATCAGCGCTGCCTGATTAAAGTTTCTGAGATGATGGAAATACTCTGTCTGTGCTGTCTGAGGAACTGATTTTTTTTTTTTTTTTAACTTTTCATTGTGATTTGGGTGCAAGTTTACAGAGCAAATCTGTTTTCCATTCAACAATTCATGCACATTTTATTTTATGTCATTGATGGCAATCCCTTCAATGAAACATCACTCATCACACCTCCTCCCTGTGTTTCTCATTTCCATTCCCCCTTCTTTTCTAACCCTTCCTGCCTTCTGAAGTTTGTCCTTGGGCAAATGCTGCCCTTTTGGTCTTGAATGGTTGATGGTTCTAAGGAGTGTGTACCTCCCTAGTGTCATTATTCACCTTGTAGACCTGTCTCTTGTTTGGCTGAAAGTTGAGCCAGGGGGTGAGTTCAGTTCCAGGCCTGAAGGATGACTAAGAGCCATGGTTTGGGAATTTCACTAGTCTGTGTTAGACCAGTAAGCCTAGTCCTTTTTTTTTTTAATTATGATTTTGAGTTTTATTCCACACTTTTCTCCCACTCTATCCAGGACCATCCACTATGATCCCTTTCAGAGCAGCCAGTAGTGGTAGCCCGGGCCCCATCTAATCTAGTTCTAGTCTCAGGATTGTGGAGGCTGAGATTCCTGTGGTCCATTAGCCCTTTGGATTGTTTCATGCATCTTTGATTTCTTCACTCTTCTTTGCCTGGGATGGGGAGAAACCAGTAGTTAGTTGCACCTTAGATGGCTGCTCATAAGCTTTTTAGACCACAGTCACTACTAACCAAAGTAGGATGTAGAACATTTTCTTTGTGAACTATGTTGTGCCAATTGAAGAACTGAATCTTCATGTTTCTTTAAATTCATCTAAAATTAAATTTAAATAACTACATGTGGCTAGTGGCTACTATGTTGCAGAGGGCTACTGTGGATTTTTAGAACAGTGTTCCAACCTTGGCTGCATAATAGAATCATTCCCCTGGAAGCTTTAAAAAGTAGCACTGGCTGCTCTGCACACCAGATTGATGAAATGAGAAACTCTGGAGTGGGGTGTAGGCATCAGTGCTTTTAAAAACTGCCCAGGTGATTCCAGTGAGCACTCAGGGCTGAGAACCTGTACTTTAGAGTAACCTTGGCACTGTAGAAGGGAACTGCTCTCCATTCCCCCCCGCCTTTTATTGTGGTGAAAAATACACACCAAGACATTTGCCAACATAACAACTTCCACATTTACAGCTCAGGGACATTGATGACATTTTTCATGTTGTCTACCACTATTGCTATCCTTTTCCAAAATATTCCACCACCATTAGCATAAACTCAATGCCTGTAGAATAAAAGCTTCCCCTTTCCCCTTCCCTCCTACCCCTGGTAACCACTAATCATCTTTGGTTTCTTTCTCTCTCTATATGTTGTTGTTGTTATGTGCTATCGAGTCAGACCTGACTCATAGTGACCCCTCCTTGGGTTGCTGAGGCAGTATCACTACAGAAGTAGATTGCCCAATCTTCCTTCCGAGGAGTGGCTGGTGGGTTTGAACCGCCAGCCTTCTGGTTAGCAGTCAAGTGCCTTAGGCACTATGCTATCAGAGCTCCTCTCTCTATATATACATAATTATTATTTTTTTTGGGGGGGGCTCTGGTGGTGTAGTACCTAAGGCATTTGGCTGCTAACCAGAAGGCTGGTGGTTCAAACCCAGCAGCCACTCCTCGGGAGGGGTCGATATGAGTTGGATCTGATTTGATGGCAGTGAGTTTGGTTTGGGAGTATTATTTTTTTTTTAATTTTTTCTACCTATCTAGGAATTTTCCCTCCCCTCCCCTGTGATCCCTGGTAATAACAAAGTTTCCTACCATGTATAAACCTTTCCTTCACTTTATTTATTTTTAAATTTTTATTTTTGCAGTGTTTCTTCCCCTGCCCTCCTACCTCTGGTAACCAACAAGGAAGGTTTCCTTCCATATATAAACCTTACCTTGACTTTTTACAGTAATTAACTAATACAATATTTGTCCTTCTGTGGTTGACTTATTTCACTCAGGATAATGTCCTCCAAGTTCATCCACTTTATGTGTTTTTTTGCAGATTCTACATTCTTCTTTTTTTTTTCTTTATTTAAATTTTTATTGTGATTTGGATGACAGTTCACAGAGCAAGTTCATTTTGCATACAGCAGTTCACATACACTTTGTCTCATAACATTGGCTGCAATTTCCCACAATGCAACAGTTCTCTTTCTACTTCCTTCCCATAGTTACCTCTTCCTTGTGTTTTTCACTCCCATTCATTCCTGCCCCCCGAGCGGTCTCCCTGTGCATGCATAGCCCTTCTATTCTCCCATGATGGGTCTCTCCAGGGAGTGTATATACCTAATGTAAATGTTCAGCTCATATGCCTGTCTTTTATTTGGTTGGAAGCCATAGGAGTGGGTTCAATTCCAGACTTGAAGGGCAGCTAGGGGCCTTGACTTTCTACAATAGTGGACTAATGCAGTATTTTTCCTTCTGTGATTGACCTATTTCATTTAGCATAATGTCCTCCACATGATGTGGTGTTTTACAGATTCTATGTTATTCTTCAGGGTTGCATAGTATTCCATTGTCTACTTTATTCTTTAGGGTTACATAGTATTCCATTGTGTGTCTCTACCACAGTTTGTTTATCCATTCCTCCATTGATGGGCACTTAGGTTGTTTCCATCTCTTTGCTATTGTGAATAGTGCTGCAATGAACGTGGATGTGCATATATCTGCTCATGTCCTGCCTTTCACTTCTTTAGGATATACCTGGTAATGGAATGGCTGGGTCAAATGGTATTTCTATTTCCAACTTTTAAAGGAATCACCATACTGATTTCCACAGTGCTTGTATCATTTTACAGTCCCACCAGCAGTGTAGGAGAGTCCCAATCTCTCCACATCCCCACTAGCATTTGTTATTTTCTGTCTTGTTGAATTTTGCTATTAATGCTGGGGTGAGATGGTACCTCATGGTTATTTTGATTTGCATCTCCCTAATGACTAATGATTGCGAACATTTCTTCATGTGTTTGTTGGCTCCCTGAATATCTTCTTTGGTGAAGTATTTGTTCATGTCTTCACCCATTTCTTGATTGGATTGTTTGTCTCTTTAATGTTGAGGTTTTCCAGTTTTCTATGAATTTTAGAGATAAGTCCTTTGTCCAGTCACCATTCTGTAGGTTCTCTTTTTAGTCTTTTGGAGAAGTCTTTTGATGCACATAAGAATTTAATTTTTAGAGGGTTCCAGTCATCTAAGTTTCTCTTCTGTTGTTTGTACATTTTGGGTTATGCATGATAATCTATTTATGCTATAAATTAGGGTCCCGAAATTTGCCCCTCTTTTTTCTTTGATGAACTTTATAGTTTTAGGTTTCACATTTAAGTCTTTAATCCATCTACAATTAGTTTTTGTGTACGGTGTGAGGTATGGATCTTGTTTCATTTTTTTGCAAATACAAATCCAGTTTTGTCAGCACTGGTTGTTAAAGAGATTATCTCTTCCCCATTGAATGGAGTTCGGCCATTTGTCAAAGATCAGCTGACCATAGATGGATGGAGCTATTTCTCCGTTCTCAATTCTGTTCCACTGGTCTATGTGTCTCTTGTGGTACCATTACCAGGCTGTTTTGACTACTGTGGTTGTATAGTAGGTTTTGAGATCTGGGAGTGTGAGACCTCCTACTTTGTTCTTCTTCAGTAGTGCTTTGCTTATCTGAGGTCTCTTCCCTTTCCATATAAAATTAGTGATTGGTTTTCCATGTCTTTAAAAAATGTTGATGGAAGCTGGATTGAGATTGCATTGAACGTATAGATTGCTTTTGATAGTATTGACATTTTCACAATGTTCAATCTTCCTATCCATGAGCATGGTATGTTCTTCCATTTATGTAGATCTCTTATGGTTTCTTGGAGTAGTGTTTTGTAGTTTTCTTTTTATAGATCTTCTGTGTCTCTAGTGAGATTTATTCCCAAGTATTTTTTTTTTTTTTTTTTTGGTAGCCATTGTAATGGTACTGGTTTCCTTATTTCCTTTTCAGAGACTTCTTTGCTGATGTAGAGGAATCCAACTGATTTTTGTATGTTGATCCAGTATCCTGCCACTATGCTAAATCTGTCAATTAGTTTCAGTAGTTTTCTTGCTGTGGCTCTTGGGTTTTCTATGTATAGGATCATATCATCTGCAAATAGGGATGTCTTGACTTCTTCCTTACCAATTTGGATGCCTTTGATTTCCCTTTCTTGCCTTCTTGCCCTGGCTAGGACTTCCAATATGCTTTCTATTCTTTATCATGGATTAGCTGAGATATAAATATAAACTGCTACTCTTGTAGTAGTTTACATATGTAATTATTGGTGGACATAATCACTACAAAATAATACTGGCTAAAGGTGTAAATGGTAAAATTATTACAGGAATTTTAAAGCTGACAGAAGAATCCTGTTAATAGTTGAAAACATTGGCCTGGGAAAATCAGACACACAAAATAACAGGGAGCTATATTTAATAAAGCTTGATGTGGACCAAAAAGCAAATTTACATAGGAAAAAACTGTTTCCAGTAAAAGTAATTTTAGTAAAATAAAAACAATAATGGTTAAAAAAAGAAAAAGGAAACTTTTACTTAACCTTATTAAAAATGTATCGACAAATTAAAACCAGTTGCCATTGAGTCAGCTAGGACTTAGGCAACCTATGGCATCAGAGTAAAACTGTGCTCCTTAGCTGTAGTTTTCAGTGGCCAATTTTTTGGAAGTAGGTCATCAGACCTTTCTTCTGTCATGGGTCTGGGTGGATTCAAACTGCCAATCCTTAGGTTAGTAGTCGAGCATAAATGGTTTGGGCCACTCAGGAACCTTTGGTCTGCTTTAAACAACAACAAAAAGCCCTACTGTCATCGAGTTGATTCCTACTTATGGTGAGCCTATAGAACAGAGTAGAACTGACCTATAGAATTTCCAAGGCTGTAAATCTTTATGGAAGCAGACTGCCACATCTTTCTTGCATGGAGCAGCTGGTGGGTTCAAATGTCAAACTTTTGGTTAGCAGCTGAGCACTTTAAGCATTGTACCACCAGAGCTCCTTCTTGGTCTTCCTTAAAAAATAAAATCAAGCCCACTGCCATCGATTGGTTCTGACTCATAGCAACCCTATAGGACAGAGTAGAGTGTTCTCGAGGCTGTAAATCCTTATGGAAGGACACTGCCTCATCTTTCTCCCACGGAGTGGCTAGTAGGTTCGAACCACTGATCATTTGGTTAGCAGACAAATGCTTTAACCATCGCTCCACCAGAACTCCTTAGATCCTTCTTGGGAAGTATAAAATCAATTGTAAAATCACATCTAAGGAACCTGCCAGAAAAAGATGCTCTAGAAATATCACTCCCACTGGGTACATCCCCTTTCCTTTACTCCCCTTGTGCTGCTCTCCTGCTACCCCAGTTTATTTGAGTCCTACTGACCCACTTCTACTCACAGCCAGCTGTGGTTTGGGGGGCAAAGAAAGGGACTAATTCGTACTGAAGTGTTATGGCAACCTATGGCTTAATTCTTAGAATCCTGAAGGATACTACTTTATAGCCCAGACCCTGTTTAGACCAACAAAGATGTGGCAGGTCAGGCCTCACAGTAGTCTAGAGAGGAGATATTTTGGGGAGGTGGATCTTCCTGACACAGGCAGCTATCTCCAGTAGGGCTGTTTCTGAGCTGGAGATAGGAGGACTCTTCTGGTACTTCCTGGGACAACAGGCTTCATCTGTTGAGAAAATGTCTGAGCTTCCAGGGAGAAGCTGAGCATGAGTCATAGTCCTCTTGGTCAAGAAGGCATGGGAGATGGCAGAGCCTGGCCAGTTGGAGTGTGTTGATGTGAGTGGGGTTCCATCCTGGGAGGAGTAGGTGGTCTAGATTTCTGAGGCTGTTGTTACTGGAGCAGGGCTTGGAAGGATTAGTGGCATGACGGCTCCCTTCAGGACCCCTCTTCCACCAGTGAGTGCCCATCCTGGCACTGTCTGTGACCTGGACCTCTGTTTCTCCTCAGCACAATGGCAGTCACAGTCCCTGCCTTGCAAGGTGGTTGTATGGTTTAAATGAGATAATTAATGCATGCGTGCCAAGTGCCCATTCTGTGTTGCAGGTGTTCAGTCTATGGAGGGTGTTGTAGTAGCAGAGTCAGTACAGGTGCACACGCTGAAACTACACAAACATGTGCACTGTTCCACGTGGAGGCCCCATGTGGACAGTCTGTGGCAGCTGAATGTGCACAAACACACTGCATACACACATGAGCATATTCTTTTATTTAAAAAATATAATGAATATCACTAAATTTTCTATATAGAAATTGTTCAATCTGTATATGTTTTGCTGTGTACATTTTCAACAACAACAAAAAGTAGAATAAATTATTAAAAAGAAAACAACTGGAAAAGAACTCTCACAAGAGAATCAAAATGACCAGCAATCTCCATTACTTAAAACATTATAGAAGAAAAAGTGTGTGTTCTCCCACCCTCCACCCATCCACTCCTTCCCTTCACTCCAGAGGTGCCCAGTGTTTGTTAACACCATTAACATACGGTACCTATCTTTCTGGACTTTTCCTAAGTGTATGCAGGCATCTGTTTACACACACGCATATACCTTTACTTGTACAAAAATGGAATTATGCTAAATATATTGATGAGCAACTTGCTTTTTGTCACTTCATCATGGATACTGCCTTTCCAGGTTGGAATGTATTATTGATCAACTACATATTTTAATAGAGGTATCAAAATTTATCTCTGCATACTCTTATTGACTGGTATTTAGTTTATTTTCCATTTCTTGCACTCAGATAATAATACAGGAATATCTTTATCCAAATGGCTTTATGTCATTTATACTATTTTTCCTCTAGGATGGGTCCTTAGAAGTGAGGTTACTGGTGCAGAGGGCATGAACATATAAAACTTGCATAAATCTGCCAAACTACTTTTAAAAAATATTGTTCTAATTTATGTCCACCAACTGTGTGAAAAAAGTTCATGTCCATCTTATTTTTGCCAGTGTGATGGGCAAGAAAAAAAGTTCCCTGTAATTTGTGCTTGTGTTTCCTTGACTACTTGAACATCTCTTCACGTATTTATTGTTCATTTGTATTTCTTCTTTTGTGAATTGCCTATTATATTTTGGGTTGCTTGTCTTTTTCTTATTAATTCACAGTCATTTTGTGCATCAGAGATTTTATTAGGAATATTAATGCTTTGTCTGTCTCATGTAGGAGGGTATTTTCTCCCTGCTTCTCACCATACCTGGACCAGTTAATGCATACTGAAGTGTTAGTGGCAGCCCAGGGCTTAATGTTTTGCTCATGCTTAGGATCCAGAGGGATGCTGCTTTATAGCTCAGAGTCTGCCTATCATAGTGTCATTCCCACACATGAGTACATTCTCACCTACATGTGTATGCACGCACACAGACATCATTGAAAAAGTCAGAGCAGCAGCTTGCTGTTACTGCTGTTGTTGTGTCTAGGTGCCATTGAGGCAGTTCCAACTCATAGTGACCCCATGTACAACAGAACAAAACATTGCCTGTTCCTGTGCCATCCTCACAATTGTTGCTTTATTTGAGCCCATTGTTTCAGCCACTGTGTATCTTGTTGAGGGTCTTTCTCTTTTTTGCTGACCCTCTACTTTATGAAGGATGATGTCTTTCTCCAGGGACTGGTCCCTCTTGACGACGGGTTCAGAATAAGTAAGGTGAAGTCTTGCCATCCTTGCTTCTACGGCTAATCCCGGCTATTGCTAGAAGCTGGAAGGAGCAGCCATGAGTTTAGCCTCTGGCTTTCAGAGAGCCAGATTGCAGGTTCCCTTGCAGAAACCCTCGGGAGGCTGTTTTGTTGTTGCTGTTAGGTGCTGTCGAGTCAGTTCCAACTCATAATGACCCTGTGTACGACAGAGCCAAACACTGCCCGGTCCTGCGCCATCCTCACAGCTGCTGCAGGGCTTGAGCCCACTCTTGCAGCCGCTGTGTAAATCCATCTTGTTAAGGTTCTTCCTCTTTTTCACTGGCCCTCTGCTTTGCCAAGCATAATGTCCTTCTCTAGGGACTGCTCCCTCCTGATAACCTGACCAGTGTACGAGAGATGAAGTCTGGCCATTCTTGCTTCTGAGGAACATTCTGGCTGTACTTCTTCCAAAACACACTTTTTCATTCTTCTGGCAGTCTGTGGTATATTCAATAGTCTTCACCAACACCATAATTCAAATGCATCAGTTCATCTGTGGTCTTTCTTATTCATTGTCCAGCTTTCACATGCATATGAGGCTATTGAAAATACCATGGCTTGGGTCAGGCACATCTTAATTTTCAAAATGAACCTTTGCTCTTTAACACTTTAAAGAGATCTTTTGCAGTGGATTTACCCAGTGCAATATGTTGTTTGATTTCTTGACTGCTGCTTCCATGGGTGTTGATTGTAAAGTCAAGTAAAATGAAATCCCTGACAACTTCAATCTTTTCTGCTTTTATCATGATGTTGCTTATTGGTGCAGTTGTGAGGATTTTTGTTTTCTTTATGCTATCTGTGCTGAAGGCTGTAGTCTTTGATCTTCATCAGTAAGTGCTTCAAGTCCTCTTCACTTTCAGCAAGCATATTGTGTCATCTGCACATTGCAGATTGTTAATGAGTCTTCCTCCAATCCTCTTGCCCCATTCTTCTTCATATAGTCCAGCTTCTCTGATTATTTGATCAGCATACAGGTTTAATAAGTATGGTGAAAGGATATAACCCTGATGCACACCTTTCCTGATTTTAAACCATATAGTATCCACTTGTTCTTTTCAAACGTCTGCCTCTTGGTCCATGTTCAGGGTCCTCATTAGCACAATTAAGTGTTCCGACTCCCATTCTTCACAATGTTACAGATAATTTGTTATGATCCACATAGTCAAATGCCTCTGCATAGGCTATAAAACACAGGTAAACATCTTTCTCATACTTTTTGCTTTCAGCCAAGCTCCATCTGATATCAGCAGTGATATCCCTGGTTCCATGTACTCTTCTGAATCTGGCTTGAATTTCTGGTAGTTCCTTGTCGATGTACTGCTGCAACTGTTTTTAAATTATTTTCAGCAAAATTTTAGTTGCATGTGATATTAATGATACTATTTGATAATTTCCATATTCTTTTTGATCACTTTTCTTTGGAATGGGCACAGATATGGATCTCTTCCAGTTGATTGGCCAGGTAGCTGTCTTCCAAATTTCTCCTCATAAACAAGTGAGCGTTTTCAGCATTGCATCCGTTTGTTGAAACTTCTCAATGGGTGTAGTAGTTAAGGTTGTGTGTCAGCTTTGCTGGGCAATGATTTTGAGTGGCATGGCAGTTGCATGTAGTTATTTCCCATAATGAGGTTGGAATCTGCTGTGAGACATTTATCAGTGGAAAGGGAGTTGCCTTCTGGGTGTGGCCTGCTTCCAGTATATATGGAGAAATTTGGGGAAAGGTCTCGAGCTTTTGGACACATTTTGGATCCTGTATTTGGCCAGGTCTTCATCTCTAGTTCCTGGACTTGAACCAGTGGCCTGCTGTGTTGCCTGCTGATTTTGGGATTGTGCAATTTTACCTGCTGATCTTGGGTTTGTCAGCCTCAGCAGCCAGTAGCTGCATGGGTCAGAAGAAGCTTCTAGCTCCAGTGGGCCTGGGACAAGAGGCAGAGCTAAAGTCCAAGGCCAAGGGGCTTCCACCCGGCCCCTAGAGCTGGCACTCTGAATATGGACTTCTTGCATTACAAACCGTAAAAAAATAAATTCCTGTTTGTTAAAGCCATCCATTGTGGTATTTCAGTTATAGCAGCACTAGAGAACTAAGACAATGGGTATTCCATCAGTTCCTGGAACCTTTTTTTTTTTTTTGCCAATTCCTTCAGTGCAGCTTGGACTCCTTCCTTTAGTATCATTGGTTCTTGACCTTATGCTACCTCCTGAAATGCTTGAACATGAACCAGTTCTTTTTGGTAGAATGAGTCTTTATATTCCTCCCATGTTCTTTTGATGCTTCCTACACTGTTCAATATTTTGTCCATAGAATGATTCAGTTTTGCAACTTGAGGCTTGAATTTTTCTTCAATTCTTTTAGCTTGAGAAATGCTGAAGGTGTTCGTCTATTCTGATTTTAAACTCCAGGTCTTTCCACATTTCATTATAATACTTTACTTTGTCTTCTTGAGCTGCCCTGTGAAATCTTCTGTTCAGCTCTTTTACTTCATCATTTTTTTTCCATTCGCTTTACTACTCTCCATTCAAGAGCAAGTTTCTCCTTCTTCCCAGTCTGTCTTAGGGTGGAAACCTGTCCACCATGGGTTACCCTGCTGGTATTTGAAATACCATTGGCATAGCTTCCAGTATCACAGCAACATGTGATCCATGATGGTATGACAAACTACAGCTGAATGATGGGGAGACTGTTTGGGGAAGGAATATTTTTAGATTACTATCCCATTGTTCTCAGTGTGTTTGTAGGCATTGACCATGTCCTTATTTTTCAAGGATTTTTATACCTATCTTTTGTCCTGGACTCTATCCAGGAAATGCTTCAGTTTTGGAATAATTTTTCTTTTGTCTTTCTCTGGACTGAATTGTAAAATGATTTAGTTACTCTTGGGCAGCCCCTGGGGAACTAGATACTGGTGGGAAGGCTGCCAGAGACCAGGCAGGCTGGGGGCGGTGTACAGTGTCCGGCTGTCCCTCACTTCCTGCTCTTCAGTGTCAGGCACGCACAGCTGAGGACTGCACCGAGGCTTACAATGTTTCCTCACTGAGGTGCTTCAATCTCCTTTGAGTGTGTGTGTGTATCTCCTCCCAGGACAGGAGCCCTTTCAGTTTCCTGGCAAGCCTTACACACACACACACACACACACTCTCTCTCTCTCTCTCTCTCTAATACATATGTATGTGTACATATAATGTGTATGTGTATGTATGACCAGCCTTTACATGTTTAAGTTCCAAATACCAGGTTGTTATGTGAAATTATGAAGGATGACCACATCAGATCACAAAATGGAGAATGACTGCATCATTCGTAACTGCCAGATTACATCATTACATAACTGCCAAACCACTGAGAATCATGGCCCAGCCAAGCTGGCACGTAACCTTAACCATCACAGTCACCATTACTCTCACCTCAGTGTTCACAATTGCCAGATATAAATAGTTAGAGAGTAGATTTTTCATGTGAAATGTCAGATAATGAGATAGTTGATAAATGAGGAATGGGGAATTATTATATATATATGGCAACTGTAACCCATCTCTGACTCAACTGCATCTTCCCCCATTAGACTAAATGAGTGTGTGTGTGTGTGTGTGTGTATGTATATATAGTTGTTAGTTGTCATGGAGTCATTTCTGACTTATGGTGGCCCCATGTGTCAGAGTAGGACCATGCACCATAGAGGTTTCAGTGGCTGATTTTTCAGAAACAGGCCTTTCTTCCGAGGCATGGCTGGGTGGACTCAAACTTCCAGCCTTTTAGTTAGCAGCCAAGCACGTTAACTGCACCAACCAGGGACTCTGTTAGCCTTCTTACTTGGGTGAAATTGTTACGTTAATTGCTTTTCCAAGTCTCAGTTACTTCATCTGTAAGACCCCATGAGGTGGTGTCAGTTTAAATGAGGTGGTATGTTTCAAGTGCTTGGCACTATATTGAATATGCACTCAGTAAGTAAGAAGGGTTGTTGTTATTAAAAGGTAGGCTTCGTGAGGGCAAGAATTAGGTTTTGTCAGAAGTTGTCAATAGGTTGAATGAATAAACTATATTATTAGAGGAGTTTTTATGTTCCATTTTTAAATTTAATTTTTGAGTTGGTAAAACATTTAAGAGGATATGAAAAAAGAAACTATATATATAAAAAAAAAAAATGCAGTGGAATTTCTTCCTGTCTTCTTTTTCCCCCACTGCCCAGTTCTCACCTGTCCCCATAAAGAACCAATGTTCTTAATTTCTTACATATAACCTATCACCAATATGGATTCTGACTTTCTCCCTTCTGTAAGCAGAAAAACAAAATAAAACCCACTGCCGTTAAGTCGATTGCACCTCACAGTGACCCCCATTGGGTTTCCGAGGTAGTAAATCTTTGCAGAAGTAGATTGCCCAGTCTGCCTTCTGCGGAGTAGCTGGTGGGTTTGAACTGCCAACCTTCTGGTTACCAGTCAAATGCCTTAGGCACTGCACCACCTTTTTGTAAACAGTAGGGAGCATATTATACATTCTTCTGTACTTTCTTTAAGTTAACAATGTATCTCAAAGACTCTCGTATAAGTACATGATGCACTTCCCCATTATTTTTATAGCCATAGAGCTCTGGTGGCACAATGGTTAAAGTACTTGATTGCTAACTTGAAGGTTGGCAGTTTGAACCTACCAGCCACTCTGTGGGAGAAAGATATGGCAGTCTGCTTCTGTAAGGCTTACAGCCTTGGAAACTGTATGGGGCAGTTCTACTCAGTCCTGTGTGGTCACTATGAATCAGAAGCAACTCGACTGCAATGGGTTTGGTTATTTTGGTATAGCTCTCCATTGTGTCACCTCACTGTACTTTACTTACTGCGTCTTCTATGGTGGACATTTGCATGTGTCTAGTGCTTTGCAGTTACAGACAATGACGTAATAAGGCCCAACATTATTTAAATAAAATTGTTTGGATTTCTTCATGCTTCATTAAAATAAAGTCACTTGGCCGCCTTTATTCCCACCCTTCCACATACTGCTTCAGGCTCAAATTTGGGGGCCTCCACTCCATAGATCTTCTCCTTGTTCTGACAGGGCAGTCACACCACTCAGAAGAAACCAAAAACCAAACTCACTGCCGTGTGACTCATAGCGACCCCTCCTGGGGTTTTTCAGGTGGTATCACTACAGAAGTAGATTGCCCAGCCTTCCACTGGGTGATGAATTTGTGAACTGGTTCTTTTGCCATGAAGGAAAAATGTGTGCCCTGTCTCTTATGTTATCTGCCTTGGCCTCTCCCTCCCTCACCAATGCCAGTTCCTTGCTTCTCTCAGCAGTGGCTCTTTCAAGCCCCACCCTTCTCCAGCCTCCACATTCCAGTTGCCCAGAGCACAGTGAGCCTAGAGAAATAAATGACCAGGTCTGTGAGGCTGGGAGAGCCAGTGGCATTTTTCTGCCAGTAGGCTGTATTGGGTGGGAGGGGCTAGGGCCCATGGCCTTTCCTTCCATCCTGCCAACCTCTGCACATACTCATAACTGGCTCCCAGGCAGCCAGGGCCTCCTGGCTCCTTCTTGCTTCTCTTGACCCTTATTGGATCCTGTCTGCCACATGCATCCACTGATTGGTGCCCATGAACGTGTGGCATCCCTGGTGCCCTCAGCTCATCATGATCTCCTGGGCTTGTGTTGGTCTCAGATGGGGTCTCCTCAGGGGTCTGGGCCCTGTCAGGTCTGAGGCCCCCTGGATAAAGCCACCTCTCCTCCATCTTCTGTGAAATGGATGAATCAATGAAGAGTGACCTTTAGGGTTTCCTGGGATCCTTCAAGCCTCAGACCTACCCAGTCTTTCCAAGGAATCCCTGTCCTGCTCCTCTAGCCCCTCCTCTCCAAATAATCCTAACCCCCTGCTCACTCTTTTTTTTTTTTTTTTTTTTTTTTTAGGATTTGGGGGAAATTTTAAAGAGAAAATTCACTTTTCATACAGCAGTTCACATATACTTTGTCTCATGTCATTGACCAAAATTTACAATGCAGCAGCTCCCCTCCCACTTCCTCCCCATAGTTACCTCCTCCCAGTGTCCATCCCTTCATACTCTTCTGCACCCTGAGCTATCTCCCTGTGCATAAGCAGCCCTTCCTTCTCCCATGATTGTTCTCTCCAGGGCGTGTGTCTACTTGAGGTAAATGTTTAACTCACATGCCTGTACTTTGTTTGGCTGGAAACCACAGTTGTGGGTTCAATTCCAGACCTGAAGGGCAGCTAGGGGCCATAGTCTCAGTGGTTACACCAGGCTCCATTGGACTAGCAAACCTGGTCCCCACCTTCTTTTTTTTTTTCCCCTCCAAATGATTTTGAGTTTTGTACCACATTGTTCTCCCTCTTTATGCAGGATATCCTACATCCCTTCCAAGTGGATGGCAGTGGTAGCTGGGCACCATCTAGTTCTTCTGGTCTCATAGTTGTATAGGTTGCAGATCGGATGGTGTACCATTCGCTAGGACTGATTGTTTCCATTAATTTTGGTTTTCTTCTTTCTTCTTGACGAGGAGAGACCCGTTGTTGCATCTAGATGGCAGCTTCCTAGCTTTTAAGATCCCAGTCGCTACTCGCCAAAGTAGGAGGTGGAACAATGTTTTGTATAGTATGTTATGCCAATTGAGCTTGATGTCCCCTGCGACTATGGTCCCAAGCCCGCAGGATCAACTACTCGGTCCCTCTGGGTAGCTGGCTGTGACCAAGTAATGACCATAAACTTGCCCCTTGTCAGCTCTACTATACACCTGGGAATTCTGATCATTCACATGAACTTATAGGCCCATTGTCTGCCATCCCTGTATATGATCTTGCATACACTCTCCATTTAGACATACCTAATTGTTTAGCTTGTTCACCCATCTATCCGTCCCTATACCCATGTTTGCTTTCACTGACAACTCAGTATTATATATGCAAAGGGGTTCATATTTGTTGTTTGTACTGCCCATGTAACTCTCTCTGTCTTTCTCATCCTCAATGCTGCCATATTGGTCACTCACATTTGGTACATTGCCCTTCTCTTCACCCAAATCAATATTTATCTCTATCTATCTAACAGCATTCCCTCCCCTTCCCTCCCACCCCTGGTAACCAACAAAGAAAATGTCCTCCAATATATAAACCTTTCCTTAACTTTCACAGTAACGGACTAATACAATATTTGTCCTTTTGTGACTGACTTATTTCGCTCAGCATAATGTCCTCCAAGTTCATCCACGTTATGCGGTATTTTGCAGATTCTACATTATTCTTTAGCGTTGCATAGTATTCCATTGTGTGAATGTACCAAAGTTTGGTTATCCATTCCTCAGTTGTTGGACATCTAGGTTGTTTCCAAGTTTTGGCTATTGTAAATAGTGCTGTGATGAACATCGGCGTGAATATATCTGTTCTTGTTATGGCTCTCACTTCTTTAGGGTATATACCTAGTAATGGGATGGCTGGGTCAAATGGTATTTGTATTTCCAACTTTTGAAGGAATCGCCATACTGCTTTCCACAATGGTTGTACCATTTTACAGTCCCACCAGCAGTGTATGAGAGTCCCAATCTCTCCACAACCTCGCCAGCATTTGTTATTTTCTGTCTTGTTGAACTTTGCTACTAGTGCTGGAGCAAGATGGTATCTCATTGTTGTTTTGATTTGCATCTCTCTAATAGCTAATGATCGTGAGCATTTCTTCATATGTTTGTTGGCCGCTTGAATATCCTCCTTGATGAAGTGTCTATTCATGTGTTCTGCCCATTTTTTAATTGGATTGTTTGTCTTTTTGTTATTGAGGTGTTGGAGTGTTCTATAAATTCTAGAGATAACTCCCTTGTCAGATATGTTATTACCAAATATTTTTTCCCAATCTGTAGGTTCTTTTTTGACTCTTTTGGAGAAGTCTTTGGACCCCTGCTCACTCTTAAGAGGCCCTGCCTATCACTGACTCCAAGGACTTGATCCCCACAACCTGCTCCTTAGGCTTTGGGACAGGCAGCCCATCCCCCTTGGGGAGTGAGGGTATGTGAAACCATTCAGCCTAAGAAACTAGGCCCAGGGCTTGTGGGGCGAATGCATTTCATGGCCTGAGAAAATACCTAATGGAGGAAATAACAAGCAGTCAATCCTAGGCTCTCTGGCCAGCCCGGAGGTGCCTGGGCTGGCAGGGGTGGGGCCAGTGCTTCCTTCTGCATTTCCACCCATTGTTCCCGTCCCACATATGGAAATTCTCCTGAGCTCCCTGGGACTGCCAGGTCTGGGCACTGAGAGGGAGGAGGAAGAGGAGGTCTGGCTTACTCTGCACCCTGTGGCCCAGTCCCTTCTCTGGCCCTTGCATCTTGAGGATCCTCAAGCTGGAGCTCCAGCCACCCTGTACAGCTGTCAGTTGGAGCAGACATGCTGCCTCTTATCTCTTCTCCACTGACGCTGCCCAGCCTCTGTATCCCCTGGGCTAGAAACCTGAGAGACCAGAGTTTTTGCCACTGGGAAATGGAAGGCCTGAGTTCTGGGCCTAGGCTCTGGCATCAACCTCCTTGGATAAGCCATCTGGTTCTGCGGCCTGAGTTTTTCCAAGAAGCACAGGATGATTCAAATCTCTGCTGTTGCATAAATTCATGGGTCTTTTTTTTTTTTCTCTCTCTTTTTTTTTTAACTGTGGTAAAAATATATATCACAAAACATTCACCAGTTCAGCAATTTTTACATGTATAATTTGATGACATTGATTACATTCAACATGTTGTGTAACCATTACCACTATCCTTTTCCAAATTATTCTACCACCATTAACAGAAACTCAGTGGTCCCTAAGGAATGACTTCTCTTTGTCTCTCCCTCCCATCCCTCATTAACAACATAGCCACCCCCATTGCTTTTCCCAGGCTGTATATTGCCCCATTTTCCTTCCGTGGAGCACCTGGTGGGTTTGAACCACTGAACTTCTAGTTAGCAGCCAAATGCCTTATCTACTACACCACCAGAGCTCCCATCCCTGATAACCACTAAAAAATCCTGGTCTCTATACATTTGCCTGTTTCACATAAATGAGATCTTACAATATCTGTCCTTTTGTGACTGCCTTTTTTCATTCAGCATAATGGTTTCAAGGTTCATCCATGTTGCAGCACGTATCAGGACTTAATTTCTCTTCATGGCTGAGTAACATTCCATTGTATGTATATACATCATCTGTTGAAGGGCATTAGGGTTGTTACCACCTTTTAGCTGTTGTGAATAGTGCTGCAGTGAGTATCAGTGTGCAAGTGTCTGTTTGTGTTCCTACTTGTACTTCTTTTGAGTATAACCTAGGATTGGGGTTGCTGAGTCATATGGTAGCTCTGTGTTTAACTTTTTGAGGAACCTCCAGGCTGTTTTCCACAGCAGCTGTACCATTTTGCATTCCTACCAGCAATGGATGAGGGTTCCAGTTTCTCTACACCTGTTATTTTCTGCCTTTTTTTTTTTTTTTTTTTTAATTGTGATTTGGGTGAAAGTTTACAGAGCAAATTCACTTTCCATACAGCAGTTCACATATACATTGTCTAATGACATCGACTACAATTTACCCCAATGCAACAGGTCCCTTCCCACTGCCTCCCAACAGTTACCTGTTCCCTGTGTCCATCTCTCCATGCAATCTGGCCCCCTGAACTGTCTCCCTGTGCATAAACAGCCCTTCTTTCTCCCATGATTGTTCTCTCCAAGGAATGAATCTACCTCAGGTACATGTTCAGCTCATATGCCTGTCTTTTGTTTGGCTGGAAGCCACAGGTGGGGGTTCAATTCCAGACCTGAAGGGCAGCTAGGGACCATAGTCTCATTGGTTCCACCAGGCTCATCAGACCAGCAAACCTGGTCCCCCCCCTTTTTTTTCCCAAATGATTTTGAGTTTTGTTCCACATTGTTCTCCTTTCTATCCAGGATCCCCTACATAGATCCCCCTCCGAGTGGCTGACAGTGGTAGCTGGGCACCATCTCATTCTGGTCTTATAGTCGTATAGGCTGTGGATCACATGGTATGCCAGTTGCTGGGACTAATTGCTTCCATGAATCTTTGGTTTTCTTCATTCTTCTTTGTTCTGGATGAGTAGAGACCCATCGTTGCATCTAGATGGCTGTTTGCAAGCTTTTAAGATTCCATTCGCTACTCGCCAAAGTAGAAGGTGGAACAATGTTTTGTGTAGTATGTTTTGCCAATTGAACTTGATGTCCCCTGTGACTATGGTCCCAAGTCCACAGGTTCAACTACTCGGTCCCCCTGGGTAGCTGGCTGTGACCAAGAAGCAACTATAGCCTTGTCCCTTGTCAGCTCAACTATACACCTGGGAATTCAGATCATACAAGTACACTTATAAGACCCTTGTCTGCCAACCCTATACATGGTCTTGGGTACACTCTCCACTTCATAGACATACCTATTAGTTCAGCCTGTCTAAGCATCTATCCACCTGTATACTCATGTTTGCCTTTACTGACAATGCAGTACTGTATGTGCAAAAGGGTTCATATTTGTTGTCTGTACCTCCCATGTACCTCTCTATGTCTTTCTCATCCT
>NW_006921652.1:11098818-11109163 GCF_000298275.1 Orycteropus afer afer
TTTTCACGCAAATTCTTCTGCTAGTTGGGGTTTAGTCCAAATCTGCATCCTTTCCTTCAAGGCTCAGGGGTCCAAGATTATCTTCTGTGTCTGTATTTATTGGTTTCCCTTTTCTTTGTTGAAGAGGGTCTGTGCAATCCTTCTGCCTAGTCCGCCATCTTGCCTGGTTCACTTTTAAAGAAATCTTTTCATGCACATGAGAGTTTGATTTTTATGAGGTCCCAATCATGTAGTTTCTCTTCTGCTGTTAGTGCATTTTGGGTTATGCTTGATAGTCTATTTATGTCAGGAAGACTGGGCAATCTACTTCCGTAAGATTTACTGCCTCGGAAATCCAAAGGTGGTCTCTATGAATTGGAATTGATTCGATGGCAGTGACTTTTTTTTTTTTTAAATTTGAAGACAGGTAGGTTTCTTTGTGTTTCATTTACAGTCTTTGCTGGCTGGGTCCTAGGAACTAGTAGAGATGGCCTGGGTAGACAGGGGTTCTGTGAGATGCTGAGACTCAGGAGCAGTGAGAAACTGGTGATAGTGAGGTCTGATAGTGAGAAACTATTGCTGCTTTCAAGAGATGCTGACCTGTGGAATGTCAAGGTCTGATAGGGAAGACAACTCTTATCCTAGTCTGATAGCAGTGCAGGACTAGGCCTCTGGGGAACAGCAGAAAGGGGTCAAGGTGAACAGTAGATGTGAGGGGAAATATCACTTATCCTTTTCCTAAACCTGATCTTCTCAGAGCCTGGCCTGCCAGGATTGGTGCACAATAGTGACTGGGTCTAGGGTGGAGGTGGAGGGGTCCCTTAAAGAAGACTGTGGTGTTCTAGATCACCTTTGTCTGTATGGCAGTGGTGGGATGAGGATTATGGCAGGAAGAGCCAGAAGCTTTAGGCTATTTTTCTACATTCTACTTTTCTCTTCTCCAGGTTCCTGGGAGAAGCCAAGGTCCCACTCCGGGAGGTCCTTGCCACCCCCAGTCTGTCTGCCAGCTTCAACGCACCCCTGCTGGATACCAAGAAGCAGCCCACAGGGGTAAGTACCCATTAGGCCTCTGTCCTAGGCTGGCTTCTGGTCTGAGGCCTTCTTTGGTAATTCCCTTCCTGGACCTTGCTTTCTGACCCCCAAGGTGTGTTGTAGTCCACCTACCAGGAACCAAGCCTGAGTTTTGGGGTGCCTGGGAGGAGCACTGGGCCTAGAGACTGGGATGCGGAGCTCAGGCCACAGAACTGCTCTCTTCTCACTGTGTTCCCAGCTCCAAGTCACCCTTGCCTCACATCAGCTTGGCAGGCACCTGGGTCTTATCCTGTCCACTTGGCCATCCCTCTTCCCCAGAGGGTGGCATGGTCACCTCCTGGGATTGTTATTTTGGTAGAAACCTGATGTCTTCCCAAGCCTCCTCCTCAGCCTTGGCACCCCTGTCTCCATGGCTGACCTTCATGGCCCAGTCCTTTCTCCAGATTTGGAATATCTGAGTCATCTGGGTCATAAATGACAAGGGAAAGGAGACAGACATGTCTCTTGCCTGCCCACTGGGACCTGTCAGACCCCTTCCTTTTCCTCCAATGTTCTTCCTGCCCTACCCCAAGCCTTCCCAGTACTCTCTCGGTTCAAGCAGATAATTCCCGGCCATCATCTCTGGCCTCCAGTTATTTTTAGTAAGCTAAATATACTTTGCGGAGTTCTTTCTTCCTGGTCAGTGGAATTCCTGACCTTCCTTCTGGGTCAGTCCTGTCTTCCAGGATGTACCAGGGAACTACTGATTTGGAAATACTTCCTCCCAGTGAGGAATGGGGAATTATGGGACCTGAGTTCTCTCGGACTGTGTGTGTGTGTGTGTGTGTGTGTGAGAGAGAGAGAGAGAGAGAGAGAGAAAGGCAGGCTGGAGACTCTTGGCTGGTTTGGGGAGTCAGGAAGTAGCTTTGCATGGAACCACAGCTGGGTACCTGGAGAAAGGGGGTGACTGACTGAAGTCACACATTGAATCCATATCCAAATAGGGACATGGATCAAGGGAGCCTCTCCAAATTCTCAGAGGTGAGAAGGGACTTGGATGGACTCCTAGTTTACTGGACAAATAGCTCATCAGCTCTCTGATGCTAGAGTTTTCTCCTAAGGTATCTTTGGCCAGTGATGGCTAGGATGCTTCCTTGAGAGGGAGATGCCTACTTCCTGGGAGAATCCATCCATTTCTCAGACAGCATTCACTGTTAGAATATTCTAGTTAGTGCAGTATGCACTGAGCCTACCTTTGTCACTTCCTGAATCCCCTCTTATCCTTCCCACACTTCTCTTTGGAGACCAGGAAAACGCTAGAAACTTCTGGGACGACTCCTCCAGGGGATCCCCAGGAGGCCACTGTTATTGTTAGCTGCCATTGTGTGGCCTCCAACTCCTGGCCTTGCTTCCTAGTCTGTGTGAGTCGGAAGCTTCGCTGAGACTTGTTCAGCATCATCACAGTGTGTGAACCTCCACTGTCTGAGAGATAGGCGGTGGCTGCACATGAGGTGCACTGACAGAGAATTGAACCTGCATCTCCTGAATGGAAGGCAAGAATTCTACCACTGAACTACCACTGCCCTGATAGAGGGCAATGCCCAACCCTAACCACGTAGAGCACTAATGCAGGAGTTGTAGGCATCATGGCAGCTGCTGACAGCAGTCAGTGTTTTGAGTCAGGAGATCTGCTTCTTGCTTCTTTATCACATCTCAGGGATGAGGCTGCCTACTTTGCCTGTGTTGGGCCCCAGTGCCTCAAACCAGGGTCTCTCACTTTCTTACTGAGATGTTCAAACACCTCTCCATTCCATCTGTGGCATCGTTCCTTCCTCAGGTTCTTCTGTACCTGCTCCTTTCCAAGTTTAAAGGCTCATCCAGCCCCTGAGACAGAGCTTTTCACCCCTGGCCCCTGTCTACAGGGCTCAGCCAGCTGGTGCCCATCCCCTGCATGCCTCTTCTTTCCTCTTGCTCCCTGTTTCCACACTCTCTCTGTCTGGATATCACTGTTTGGGCTTCATGTTCACCATCTGGGAATCTACTGTCTTCTCTTCCTTGGGTTGGGTGCCCTGGTAGTTTGCAGGGCTTGAGAACCCTTCACCAACCATGTGTCCAAGAAGGATGTGTGAGAACTAGAGGATGATGAGTGGGAGGAGGGCCAGGGCCTCGTTGGTTTAGGCAGAGCATAGATTCGGAGAGGTGGCACCTCCTTCCCTGATGCCCAGGAGGTAGCTCTGGCCTGTGGAGAGGACCCAGGACCAGATTCTGGTCCCAGATAGCTCTAAATCACTGTGCAGCCTCAGGAAGGTCCTGAGCTCTTCTGAGCTGGGCTTTGTGCCTGGAATCTGGGGCTGGGTGTAGTGCAGTGGAAGGCACAGGAAACTTGGGATGTGCTTGGAAGGTACAGAGAGCCCTGCAGAGGAGCCAAGAGTTCTCATTGGCTGAACTGAGGGTGGGCTTACTGGCCATTCACTGAGGCTTCACTTCTGGGTTGGGGCTGTGGGGCAGAGCATGCTGGGATTCTCATTTGTTTACAGCCTGGATCCACTTTGAAGGCTGAAAGGACCTGCTGAAGGAGTGACAGTAATGAAGAGTCTGTGGGATCCTTAGAAAACCCTAGAAGAACTGAGAGAAGGAGGAGAGACCGGCAGAGGTGTGAGGCCCTGCTGCATCAGTCTGTTGCTTAGTATTCTCACCCAAGTCCTTTCAGATAGGGCATACTGGGGTGTATGCCATGGAAGATTCCAAATCTACCCTTAGACAGCTTCCAGACTAATGGGGGCCCATTTGGGTGCTGGGTACACATGTGGGAAAGAAGAACATACGTTATGTAAGTTGAGAGCAACTTACTAATGAGAGCATGCAAATGAAATGAAAACTGGTGGTATTGCCTCAACTTTAAAAGCTTTAAAAGAGTCATATCAGAAAGGGAAACTCACAGGTGACAAGAACATATGAAATCTAGTGGTGTGGTAGGGTCAGATAGCCAGGAGGATACTGCATGTTGAGAGCAGGGACCAGAGGTGGCAGACACAGTGCTCTCTGGTGAATCTCTATTTTCTTGAAGAAAATAGCCACCCCTACATCAGTTCAGAGCTCATCTTACCCTCCAGCAGGTCTGGAGGTTGTCTGAGGAAAAGCTAAGTGAGACCCAGGCACATAATGGGGCTTGCCTGCCCACTCATGAAGAAGTGAGAGTTGGGGAAAGATGGGATTGGGCTGGTCTAGGGTTTGGTCTTGTAGAACTTAGTGTTGGAGCTGTGGCCCATGAGGTAGGTGGCAAGCAGTGGAGCTGAATATGGTAGGATTGGCAAAGAGCCCTGGAGTCTAGCCATATATAATATATAGCCTTTTGGGGGCCAGGGGCCTGGGAGGATCTGATGATCCCTTGCCTTGCCTTTGGTTTCCTGGGCCCTCTTAGCCTAGGGACCAGATAGAAACCTCCAGAATTCTGCTTCTGCTGGTATTGTTGAGTGTGGATCCCAAGATGGCAGGCATGAGGTTACCCTGCTCTGCCATGTGTTTTGGTGGACATGTGACAGATAAGCCTTGTGGTAGGATATTATGAACTGTGTACCCCAAAAATATGTGTTGTAAATGCTAACCTCTGGTTTTAGGAGCTCTGGTGGTACAGTGGTTATAATCTCATTTCTGAATGAGTTGTCTTTGTTATGTTAATGAGACAGGATTAGTGTAGGGATTTTGAGATATAAAAGAGCTTAAACAAGCATGTGAGAAGCAGAGATGAGGGAAGAGAGATGCCAAACTACAGGAAGATTGCTCAGGAGCAGAAGCTCAAAAGAGACAAAGACCTTCCTCCAGAGCCGACAGAAAGAGAAAGACTTCTCCTATAGCCAGAACCTTGAATTTGGACTTTTTGTCTCCTAAACTGTGAGAAAATAAATTTCTGTTTGTAAAAGCCACCTACATGTGGTATTTTTGTTATAGCAGCACTAGATAACTAAGTCATAGGATAACCCCATGGTGATGCCAGGGCTGGAGACTGAGGAACTGGCTGTTAGCTGGGGTATACTGACGTCGAGGGCCTTGAAGAGGGTCCCACTGGGGGCCCTAGGCCAAAGTCATGTGGTCCAGGAAAGCATGGAGGTCACACATGTTCCACAGGAAGAAAATCTCAGTTCTGGTTCTGGTCTGGAGAAGGAGACAAGAGATAAGGTATGGTGTCATGGTGAGGGTGTGAGCTTTTGACCCTGGATGTGGCCCGTTGACATGCCTCCCTTCCCTCTAGATCCCCAATAGAGCTAGAGGCCTCCAGCATTAATCATGCCTGGTCCTGAAGCAGGTGTGTGAGTGGCGCAAAGGGTTTGCTCTTGCCTACTAGCCTAAAGGTTGGCTGTTTGAACCCACTCAATAGCATCGCAGAAGAAATGTTTGGCAATCTACTTCTGTAAATATCACAGCCAAGAAAACCCTATCATACAGTTCTACTCTAACCCATGGGGCCTCCATGAGTCGACTGTGGACTCCATAGCAATTGGATGTTTTTTTTTTTTTATTTGATCCTGAAGCAGGAGCCTGCCAGGAGACTGCTTCCTGGTGGTGAGATCTGTTCTAGATCATGGACTGTGTTCTATAGCCCCAGGGATACATACATACTCCTGTGGATCCTTGGACCATACAGAAGATGATCCAGGCTCCGTGCTGGAAATCTAATTCTAAAGTGTCTGGGGCCACTGGCATGCTGCCAATTCTTTTGAAGGTTAGTCTGGGGCTGTCAGTGTAGAGGTCCTTGATCTTAGGAAATGCCAGGAAGGGCTACATGGATGGTCTTTGGATTCTGGGTCTCCTGTTCCGTTGGGCTAAGGTGCTGTCACCTTGACCATGTGTGGAGTAGGTACAGTTCTGTGGCTTCACCTCTGCACAGAAATGTGCATCAGAAGCCCCAAGTGGTGTGGAGGAGGTGGGTAGCGGGACAAGTACCTAGAAATAGGAGGGGATGGCCTTCAAGGGGATTTGGTTTTATGGTTCTCCAGTCACCAAGGGTTAGAACAACCTGAGGCCTGAAAGGGGCTGACGGGCAGCTAAGAGGTGCTGCCTTCAAATTGTTGCTCAAACATCTTCACCTCCCTGGGGTCTACTCCTGCTCTCCTGATTCCTCTTACTTTTTCTTTTCTTTCTAGTAAATTATATAATTTATGTGTTGGTTTCATTTATTGTTTATTGTCAGTCTCCTCTGCTAGGATATCAGCTCTAGGAGGTCAGGGGCTTTGGTTTTGTTCATGGAAGTATCCTAGTGTTTTAAATAGAGTTTGACCCATAGCAGATGCCTGCTATGTATTTGTGGGGGAATTAATAAGCTAATTAATGAATGAATGGGTCAGGCCAGATTGGTTAGTCAGGCTTCCATTCCCTGGCTCTCATACGCAGGCCCAACTGAGCTGAGCCAAGCAAGCACCCACACAGGGCTGGCTTCATGAGCAGTTGCACAGGGCCCCACAACTAGAAGGGTCTGAGTTTGGCTTAATATTCTGTTGTTACCGTACTGAAATTCTTAATCATTGTCGAACAAAGGGCCCTGTATTTTCCTTTTGCACTGGGCCTGCGTACTATGTAGCTGGTCTTGACCCCACACTACTCCTGGAGGGTAGGAATCAGTACAAGTAGGTGAAGGTTTTATTGCTCTCTGCTGAATGAGATTCCTGTGGTTATAGCAGAAGCAGATCTCCCAGATTTAAAAACACATTTAGTCCAAAATAATTTAAGATTTACAGAAAAGTTGCAAGAAGAGTGCAAAGAGTATTTTATCCTAAACCATTTGAGATGACTTGATTGCCAACCTGTTGGACCATTTCCTACGATGACAGCCGTTCTCATAACCACACCCCAACCTTCAAAATGGGGGAATTAACATTGATGTAGCTCGACCAAGGAGCCCTGGTGATGTGATGGCTTGTCTGCTAACTGAAAGGTTGGTGGTTCAAACCCACCCAACGGTTCTGCAGAACGATCTGGCGATCTGCTCCGGTAAAGATTGTAGCCTAGAAAACTCTAAGGGGCAGTTCTTCTGTGTCACATCAGAATCGACTCGATGGCATCTAACAACAACAAGCAGGACTACCATCTGATGCACAGACCCCATGCAAGTTTCACCAAGTTTATCAACAGTGTCCCTTATAGTAAAAGGAGTCAAATAAGGATCATGTGTTACATACACTTAGTTGCCCTGTCTCTTAAGTCTCCTTCCATCTGGGGCCATTTCTGACACTCATAACCTTGTGACCTTGACACTTTTGGAAATGCAAGCCAGTTCTTTTGTAGAGTGCCCCTCACTTTGGGTTTGTCCGATGTTTCTTCATGATTAGATTTAGGTTGTGCATCTTTGGCAAGAACATAACTCAAATGATGCTGTGTTGTTCTCATTGCATCCTATCAGTTGGCACAATTTTGACTTAATTCATGACTGTAATATTAACTTTGGTAACATCAGCTGGATTTCTCCACTGTAAATAACTTTTCTCCTTTCTAATCAGTAAGAAGTTTGTGGAAAGGTACTTTGTGACTCTGTAAATATATCCCATTCCTCGTGCAACTTTTACCCACCAGATTTAACACCGACCGTTGTTTCTTGTTTGACTTCATTATTACTTTGATGGATGCTAAATGGTGATGTTCTAAATCAGCTGTTTTTTCCTGCATTAATCAGTTGGCATTCCACTGTGAGGGAAAGCTTTCTCCTCTCATTTATTATTTATATCCGTATGGATTCATATATTCCTGTTTTATAATAGAATATTTTCTTAATAATATACTCCAAATGTAACATTAACATCCAAGTTTTAGAATAGAATGTTTTCCATGTTCTTATTTTATTAAATGACTTACAATCTGTTACTGTTGTTGTTATGTGCCGTCGAGTCGGCCCCAACTCATAGCGACCCCTCCTTGGGTTTCCGAGGCAGTATACAGAAGTAGGATTGCCCAACCTTCCTTCTGAGGAGTGGCTGGTGGGTTTGAACCGCCAGCCTTCTGGTTAGCAGTCAAGTGCTTTAGCCACTATGCTACCAGAGCTCCTTAATCTGTTACTATCATTATTTATTTTAATGTTAAATTGTCCCAGCTTTGGCCAGTGGGGGCCGATGAAAGCTGATGTCTGTGTCCTTTTCGTATGTCTCTGTCATTCTTTCAGCGTTTTTCTTGCACGAAATGATGTTCCAGGCTCATTTTGTACCTTCCTTGTCTTAGCCCTGAAATTAGTTACTTCTCCAAGGAGCTCAACTTGATTTTGGATGGAGGGAAAAAAGCCCTGGGACAGGTTTAAAAACGCGGATGCCCAGACTCACCTGACCCACCGCAGCCGTACTGAATGGAGATCTCCAGGAGTTAGGTGTAGGTGTGGGTGTGGGCGGGCCTGTACCCCGGGGAGCTGTTCTTTTCTCTAGCTTGCGGGAGCTTTCTGTGCGGGGCGCACTGGCTGCTCAAGTGGCGACCCCTGGTGGTGGTTCAGTGTCTCGCAGTGGCGGTTATGGCAATACCTCGAATCCTGTATTTAAAGGGGCACTTGACTGCTAACCAGAAGGCTGGCAGTTCAAACCTGCCAGCCACTCCTCAGAAGGAAGATTGGGCGATCTACTTCCGTAGTGATACTGCCTGGGAAACCCAAGGAGAGGTCGCTGTGAGTCGGATCCAACTACACGGCAGTGAGGTTTTTGTTTGTTTAGTTGCCTTCATGGACCTCCTCCGGTATCTCCAGGGATGCAGAGCTGCTCTGGCGATGCTTCCTAGGGTGTTCATATCCCCATCTCCCCACCGGTCCTGTCTATCTTTAGTCTGGCTGCCTCTGGGGCCCTCCAATCAGGAGGGTTCAAATTTGAGATTCTGAGAGATCTGGGACCTTCAGCCCTTCCGTCTGGGAACGAGTTTGCTCCAGGAGAGGGTCTATCATTGTTTCCTGGATATCAGGAAAATATTCTGAAAGACAAAACAAACAGAAAGGCTTTCATTTTAAGGATAGTCATTTTAGTTTCATCATAACAAAAATTTCCTGAACATCCCTAACTCTAATATTACTCAGTAATTTTTTTTTTTTAAATTGTTATTTGGGTGACAGTTTATAGAGCAAATTGGTTTTCCATTCAACAATTCATAACGTTTTGTTTTGTGAAGTTCATTGCAATCCCACAGTGTAACAGCACTCTTCCCACTTCCTCCCTGTGTTTACCATTTCCCTTCATCTTTCTTTCCTATTCCTTCCTATCGTCTTAGCTTTATCCCTGGGCAATGCTGCCCTTTTGATATCATATGATTGGTTGTTCAAATGAGTGCATACCTCCCTGGTGTTATTGTTCACCTTATAGGCCTGTCTATCCTTTGGCTGAAAACTGAGCCAAGGGGTGCGTTCAGTTCCTGACCTGAATGGTGGCTAAGAGCCCTAGTCTTCGGGGTTCCACCAGTCTTTATAAGACCAGTAAGCTGGTCTTTTTCATGATTTTGACTTTTGTTCTACATTTTTCTTCTACTACATTTGGGACCACCTATTACGATCCCTTTCAGAGTGGTCAGCGGTAGTAGCTGGGCACCATCTAGTTCTTCTGGTCTCAGAGTTGTGGAGGCTAGAGTTCACATGGTCCATTAGTCCTTTGGACGAATGTTTCCTTCCATCTTTGATTTTCTTCAGTCTTCTTTGCTCCAGATGGGGAGAGACCAGTAGTTGCACTTCAGATGGCCGCTCACAAGCTTTTAGGACTTCAGTCGCTACTTTGTGGACTATGTTATGCCAGTTGACCTTGGTGTCCCTCAAGACTCTGATCTATTACTCAGTAATATTATGTATCCAGTGAATTATGCTAGAGCTGCTCAGATTATGCATCAGTAAAAATGATGTTTATATTTATAAAAGGTTCATCAAAACCTGGGGAAATTTAATTTAATTTAATTTCTTAAATAAAAGAAAATATGTTGTTTTATTAAATCAGTTATGACTTAGTGACCCTGTAGGACAGAATAGAGCTGCCTCGTAGGGTTTCCTAGGCTGTAATCTTAATAGGAGCAGATTGCTAGGTCTTTTTTTCCTGCAAAGTGACTGGTGGGTTTGAACTGCTGGTCTTTTGGTTAGCAGCCAGGTGCTTAACCATTGTACCACCAGTGCTCTAGGGCCCTATATTTTATATACTGCATGTTGTTGTTGTTATGTGTTGTCAAGTTGGACCTGACTCATAGCGACCTCTCCTTGGGTTTCCGAGGCAGTATCACTACAGAAGTAGATTGCCCAACCTTCCTTCCGAGGAGTGGCTGGTGGGTTTGAACTTCCAGCTTTCTAGTTAGCAGTCAAGTGCCTTGGGCACTATGCAACCAGAGCTCCTTGAGGCTATATAGAAAGCTCAAATACTGGCAGGAG
>NW_006921652.1:11109263-11150966 GCF_000298275.1 Orycteropus afer afer
TCAAGTGCCTTAGGCACTATGCTACCAGAGCTCCCATATACAGCATAGCCATGTAATATTTATTGTATTTGATAGATAATATATTATGTCAAATATATATTTGGTAATTATATCAAATGTGAATAGTGTTGGAATTCTGGACAGTTTGTTTTCTTTTTCTTCTTCAAGGTTTTTCACCTTCCAGACTTTCTTAATAGCGCATATATTACTTTGATAATAATAATAATAAAAATAACAAAATAGAAAAACAAGGCTGCCCTGGGAGGTTTGCTGGAACTGAGGTACCAGGGAAGGGCTCAGCCAGTCTCCACTGGCCTAGGAACCGTAAGGCTGGTGAACCTGCTGAAACTGTATCTTTTCTTCAGGTTCAGATGCTCCTTTGAAAAATGATGGTCTCGTGGTGTTGGGGTGGGAACACAAGGCAGCCTTCCGCTTCCACTTGAGTGGTATGATCAGAGCCAGAGCTGCTGGGGTGGGGCAGGGGAAAGGGGAGCTTCTAGAAGGGAAGACGACCCAGGGAGGTGAGTGGCATCCTGAGACCCTCATGGCGTGGGCTCTGGCCTGAGAGGAGCAAACCTGAGTTATCTGTGCAGAAGCAAAGGAGGGGCCCTTGGGTGATCAGAGGGGCCAAGGAAGACTTTTTCCTGAAGAGGAGCCTAGGCTGAGAGTTGAAGTCTGCAGAAGAGGTTGGGGGCCTGGTTCACTTATAGATAATTACCGTGTGGTCTGTTGACTAATTTAATCTCATTTTGACCTTATGAGGCAGACGCCATTGCTATTATTACCTCATTTTCAGATGAGGAAACCGAAGTACAGAGAGGTTACATATCTTGCAAAAGGTCACACAGCTCCTGAGTAGCAGAGCTGGGATTCCAACCTAACTCCAGGTTTTATGATCTTAACCACCTGACTATGCTATATACCTGTTCTCTATCAGAGCCAGATTCTTTGCTGGGAAGGATGCAGGAAGCCAGAAGGCTATTGGAGGGCAGTGGTCTGAGGCCAACACACAAACCTATTCCCCTCTCGTCATCTCTTCCAGGCCTCGCTGGTCCTGCAGGTGTCGTACACGCCACTCCCTGGAGCCGTGCCCCTGTTCCCGCCCCCTACTCCTCTGGAACCTTCTCCAACTCTGCCTGACCTGGACGTGGTAGCTGGTGAGAAGCCCCCCTTGTCCTGGCCATGGTACTTGAACCTAGGTTTGGGGTCCACAGTGAGGCCTTAGCCAGCCATTGCTGCCTCCCCCAGTTTGGAGGTTGCCCAGGGCTGGAGAAGAGAGGATGGGGTAGGTAGGAGACTTGAGAGCTTCCTTCAAGGCAGAAAAGGCTCCATGCAGAAAGAGGGCCAGAGGTGCACTCCCTTAGGTGCCACTGGGACTAGTATGAGGATGCCCTCCCGCTGCTGTCCAGGAAGTGGCTGTGCTGGGCTGGATACCCTGGAAGGTGCAGCTCTGAGGTGGGTGGGTGCATTAGAGGACATACCTGTGTGGGGGTGCAGTTGTCTCAGGCAATTCCTGGGGCCCCACCCACTCCACAGAGCCATATCCTTCCCTGCTCTGTGCTGGATGGTGCTGGGCTTAGCACCCAACAGATCTCTAGAGATGGCATGTGACAAAGGAGCTAGCTTTCCTTGAAAGAGTTCTGGGCTGAAGTTAGGGGACATGATTCCAGTTATGCCTTAACACCAAGTAGCTGTGTGACTTTGGGCCAGCTACTCTCTCTCTGGACCTACATTTTAGCATTTGTGAAATGAAGAGATTGGCTTGGTTCTGAGGTTGCCTTCAGCTCTCTTCACTTGCCTCTGCAGAAGAGCCAGTCTGTTGAGTGAGGACCCGGCCCAGGTCATTTGACTTGCCTGTGGTGGGCCTGGTTGGAGAGCTCGGAGCTGCCTCTGTGTTATCCAGCCTGCTGGGGGCAGAGGAAAGCCACACAGATGGGCCAGTAGGGCAGGATTCTAGAGTTTCTCTCATGGTGAAAGGAGCTAGAAGCAGACACATTAAACCTGAACAGCCATTTTCTCAAGTGTGCCCTCAGCCTGCTCCCAGAGCCCAGTTCGTGGGAAGCCCTGTGTGAGGGAGGCAAAGCAGAGGCCATCTTATTGGAGTTCAGCACTGTCCAGCCCTAGAGATGGGAGAGATCAGTCTGGACTGGGATAACCTCAGAAACACTGAGCTGGATTAGAGTTGAAGTATGTTGAGGGGAGGCAGGGGTGATTCTGGTGACAGATTGTGGGGAGGCTGGAAGGCCCTGAATCTTCTGGGGCCACTTTGAGTTGGATTTGACGGAAAATCAGGGCAACTTCTGGAGTTGAGCAATCCCCAGTCCTGTCTGGCTGGTGGTGAGAAGACAGACATGGCAGCTCTGTGCCAGGCTGGGGCAGGCAGGGAAGCAGGGCTGGGGTTGAAGTGCAGTAAGTTGGCTTCTTCCACCCAGCTCCCACCTGTCCCTCCTGGGCTGTGCCCTGCCCATGTGCCAGGTGGGGGACAGAGCCGAGCAGAGACTTGGTCCCTGCTCAGTGACAGCACCGTGGACACGAGATACTCCGGAAAGAAGTGGCTGGCCCCCACGGGTGAGACCCTGGCCAGAGCTGTCCCAATCCTTCCATTGTAACTGTCTCACTTTGCCATCATTGTCGGCTCACTGGAGTGGGAAGAGGTGGCCAGAGGGCTCATCCTGTAGGACTTTGGGTCAGGGGGCCATTCTTATTTTCTTCCTGCTGACTAACTGGACTGACTGCCCTCATGTTTCAGCTGTTTGAAGCTGCCCTTCTTTCTGCCTCATCCATCCTGGCTCAGCTGATGGGGGAGGTGGGTGGTGGGTCTTCATACCCACACCCTTCGGATCCTCTGCCACCAAGTTGGGTCCCATGGGCAAGGCCAGAGGGACCTGGCCGTCATCATTGTCCTCTCCCTCAAGACACAGGTGGAGAGGAGGACACTGAGGACCAGGGGCTCACGGGAGATGAGGCAGAGCCATTCCTGGACCAGAGCAGCACCCAAGGCCCAGGGGCTCCCACCACCCCGAGGAAGCCACCTTCCCATCCTCCCCCCTACCACCCTGGGAGCAAAAGGAAGAGAAGCACACCCAGAAAGCTGCTGTCGGATAAACCACAGGACTTCCAGGTGATGAACTGGGCCCTCTAACCCCAGTCAGCTCTTTTAGCCAATCAGCAGCTGCTGATGCCTTGGTCTGTCTAGACACATGTGGGATCTTAAAGGCCCCTCCTGGGTCAGATTCTGGTTTCCCTGGACCAAGCAAAGACACTTAATGGGGAGTTCATGTCTGGAGCCTCAGAACAAGCCCCTGCCCATGGTTTGAGACAGGGTTTTGCTCTACCCAAACAAAAAACAAAACAAACAAACAAACAACAACAGCAACAATAAACAAAGAAAAAAATGGGTCCTGGCAAAGATTCAGCATATCTTTCTATTTTCCCAACCAGGAATTATGCATCTATCTAACTAATGCCTTGCTACTCAAAGTGTGGTCCTCGGACCAGCAGCCTGGGGAGCTTGTTATAAACACCTAATCTTAGCCCCCACCTCAGACCTGCTGAATTGGAATCTGCATTTAGCAAGATCCCCAAATCTAAGGAGTTCTGTCTATCTTGTTTCTCCCTTCACCCTCTGTCCGTTATAGCCATGTTTTTTTTTTTCTGAAAGTCATATGGAAATCGAATTTGTCTAAGCCCTTCACAGAATTAAGATACTAGTATTAACCCTGTGACATATTTTAATCCAAAACTCCATCCCATTTTATTTGCTGTTCAATTTTGGTCCTTAGCTTGTACTTTTTCTTTCCTACAGAATTTTCCATTTTGATGTAGTCACATTTAAAAATATTCAATTGTCCAGAACAAGTTTTGTTTTAAAAAACCTTTTTATTAGTAGCATAATGTCTAAGGCACTTGACTGCTAACCAGAAGGCTGGTGGTTCAAACCCACTAGTCACTCCTCAGAAGGAAGGTTGGGCAATCTACTTCCGTAGTGATACTGCCTCCGAAACCCAAGGAGGGGTCGCTATGAGTCGAAAACCGACTCGACGGCACAAAACAACAACAACAACAACAACAACAACAACAACAACAACAACATTGTGATTTGGATGAAGGTTTACAGAGCAAATCAGTTTTCCATTCAATAATTCACACACATTTGATTTCATGTCATTAATTGCAATCCCATCAACGTACCATCCTCATCTCACATCCTCCCTGTGTTTCTCTTTTTCATTTCAGAATGACTCTTAAAGTTAAAAGTAGGAAACTTAAGTCTTTATTTATCTTTCTTGTCTTTATTTTGTTCTTGTTATGTCTCTATTAAGTGCAACATATCATAAACATGTATTTCATTTTCAAATCATGATTATTTAAGCAGAAGTTCCAGCCATAACCACTGTTTGTCCTGAGAGACAAAATTCTAACTTCCATTCTGTTGTTTTTCAGATACGGTCTTATGACCTTTTTTTTTTTAAATATATATATAAAAGTTACATATGTTTATGGTAGAAAATTTGGAAAATACAGCAAAGTGAAGAGAACAGAATAAAAATCACTCATCCACCTTCCTGTTGTTACTAATAATATATATAACAAACAAACAAACTCACTGCCATCGAGTTGATTTTGACTCATAGCGACCCCCTTTGGGTTTCCGAGGTGGTAAATCTTTATGGAAGTAGATGTCCAGTCTTCTTTCGCGGAGTGGCTGGTGATTTGAACCACCAACCTTCTGGCTAGCACTCAAATGCCTTAGGGTTCAATAATGTGCTGTTTTTCAAAAGAGAGTTGGTCAATAAATAAATAACTGCTAATTAGAACTTAGAACCATAAACATCTTATTTTTGTCATGAAAATTGTTTTCCTATTACTTAACATTTGGGATCACATACGTTCTTGAAATCTTGATTTATTTACATTTCAGTGGAGAAAATTCTTATTTTTTTCTCAGAATGTGAGTAAGCATTGTATCTGAGAATGTAAAGAAGAAAGACTGCTTCTTTGGGGTCACTTCATTATGTGTGTTCTGTCACTAGGGGCATTATCAATAAAAGAATGTTAAAGACGCTTCAAAATATAAGCACCAGTGGGGTCTCAGGTTGGGCTTGTTTTCCAGTTTTTTAAAAGCAGATATATGTTTGACCTCTTTCAGATCTGATTTACATTTCGGTTGTCAGAGCAATACAGTGGAAAGAGAAACTTGTGACAACAACAAGAGCACATGTGCCTAGAGAAAAGGGTCATTGGGGACAAATCACTATGACACCAAACCAAAATGCCCTGCAAGTGTAACTAACATGGTTCAGGAAAGCGTTGTTCTTGTTGTTGTTAACTGCCATCCAGTCAGCTCATGGTGACCTCATGCACGAGAGGACAGAACACTGCCCAATCTTGCACCGTCCCCGCAGTCAGTTATGGATCGGGCCATTGTGATCCACAGCATTGTCACTGGCTGGTTTTTTTGGAAGTAGATCTCCAGTCCTTTCTTCCTAGTCTGTCTTATTCTGGAAATTCTGCTGAAACCTGTTCAGCATCATAACACCATGCAGGCCTCCGATGACAGATGGGGGGAGGGGTGGCTGTACATGAGGTACGTGGCTGGGAATTGAACCTGGATCTCTCACAGAAGGTGATAATCCTACACCGAACCACAAATTCCATACCATAGAACATCTATATAAGTCTTCCTTATGCAATAAACATGAAAACAGAACAGTAAAAGTTCTTTGACACATGCAAAAAACTGGCAGGGACTAGTTCACACTTTTACAACAATTTTACAGTTAACTGGATAACCAAAGAAGTGATGTGGACACTTTAATTCAGTGTGGTAGCTGGGCTCACAGAATCAGATCTTGGTCCAGCCCTGGGTTTAATGCTGTGTGGTCTTACTTGGGGCAGCCTGCCAGTTCTTACAAGGAACTACTGTATTGTGTAGATGCAAGAGCCTTGGTGGGAAAATATTGTATTTACAATGCTCTTCCTAATTTCTTTTTAGTACCCTGACCAGGATGCCTGCAACGAGAACAGTTCCTGAGATTTCTGATGCTTTTGGGGTGGGGGGTAAGAGGACAGGTGGTCCCGTCCTGCCTGCCTGCCTAGTCCTTTCTCCTTCCTCCTGCTTTCAGATCAGGGTCCAGGTGATTGAGGGGCGCCAGCTGCCGGGTGTGAACATCAAGCCTGTGGTCAAAGTCACTGCTGCTGGGCAGACCAAGCGGACGCGGATCCACAAGGGAAACAGCCCACTCTTCAACGAGGTGGAGGACCTGGGCTAGGACCTGGGTGGCCTTCCACACTGGGAGCCCAGAGTAGGAGGGTTTTTGTGGAGGGCTTTAACTTTGGTTTGAGATCTGTGCCAAGTCTTGGGAGGGCTATCTGAGGAATTGGAGAAAGGGCTCCAGCTCTTATTCCTGCCTGAGCTCTTGCTCTGTTCCACGTCCCTGTCATCCTGTTGGGCCAGCCTCCCACCCTGTCCCTGAGATGACTCCCTCTGTGAGGTCACGGTGGAGCCCCCAGAACTAGTTCACTCCTGGGCTTGACACAGGGCTGAGTTCAATCCACACTTCCTGCATGAACTGAAGTGAAGCTGGTGCTGCAGAGCCATGAGGCTTGTGGGTGGTGCCAACCTGCTCCCTCACCTGGGGGTCAGCAGGCACTGATTTGTCTCTCTCTTTCCCTCAACTAACAGACTCTTTTCTTCAACGTGTTTGACTCTCCTGCAGAGCTGTTTGATGAGCCCATCTTTATCACGGTATATCTCATCAATCAAAGCTGTGTGTGCATGCACACATGTTAGTGTGCATGTGTGTGTACCTCACAGGGCATATGTGTGCACATCACTCTGCATGTGTGCATATAATTGTGTATGTGTATGTGTTCATGTATATGCATGTACATGTCACTGTGCATTTATATGCGCATCACTGTGCATGTGTGTCACACACATGTGACATGAGTGTATGTGTCAATATGCATATGTGTATCCATGTGCATGTATGTATATGTGCATGCCAGTGTGTATTTGTGCATGCCAGTGTGCCTGTGTGTGCCTGTTAGTGTGTGTGTGTGTGTGTGTGTCAGAGAGAGAGAGAGAGAGAGAGAGGGAGGAAAAGAGAGAGAGAGAGAGAGAAATGTTAAGGCAGGGCATAGGTGATGCGTAGCAACTCTCAGCCAGGCTCTGCTGATCACAGAAATGCCTGCAGCAGCTCGCAAGGGAGGCAGTAGCTGGGTGGGGAGACCCCCATGTCCAGCATCCCCCAGATGCCTCAGGTCAGGGCCCTTAAATCCCTGGTTGCAGCTGACACTTTGGTCCTCATCTTATATTATTTGTCCATGTGCCTGCTTCCAGCATGGTTTTCTTTTTCTGGGCTTCAGCCCCCCGACCCAGCACCCAGTGTAATGTAGTGGTTACAGGTGTGGACTGTGGAGGCAGATTGCCTGGATTTCAGTCTTGTCTGTGTCACTTAGGAGTTGTATGGTTCTGTACAAATCCTGTAATCTCTCTGTGCCTCTATTTCCTCATCTGTAAAATGGAGATAATATAGCAGCTACGCATGGGGTGCTTGTGAGGGTTAAACATAGCTTAGCACAGTCTCTAGTCTAGATTAAATGCTGTCTAAGTGTTGGCAGTTATTGTTCTGGGAGACTTGCTGTGGCCCTAAACTGGGTGAAGTGTGGTTTTGATGGGGCAGCAAGGCCCCTTCTGGGCCTCACATCTGCCTGTAAAGGGGAGTTTTCATTTATCTTTCCCTCCAGGTGGTAGATTCCCGTTCCCTCAGGACAGATGCTCTCATTGGGGAGTTCCGGGTAATTGTTTTATTTGTTTTTGAAAACAGTAAATTCTAGATTATCAGTGAGTGGAGGAGTTTGTAGATAACTGCAAGGGCTGGTGCTCCAGAAATCCTGTCCTGGGTCTGGGAAGGCAATGTGGGATTTGAGTTTTGGCAGCCTTCCTCTTAATTCTGACCATGCCAGGTCAATGTGATGCTGGCATTCTCTGTCCTCATGTCATCTGACTCTGAGCTGGGGAGTGAAGTCCAGATATGACTCCTGGGGGCTTAGGGACAGTGGAGAGAGCGGGGAGCCTGTCGGGCCTGCTGATTTGCCCAGAATGAACAACCTACTGTGGAGAACTGAGAACAGACTGCACCATTCAGCTCAGAGTGTGGGTTAACAAACTGCATGAAGTAAAACCATGGGTGTCAGCATAGAACTGTGCTCCACAGAGTAGCTGATTTTTTAGAAATGGATCTCCAGGCCTTACTTCTGAGGCACATCTGGGTGGACTTGAACCTTCAGTGTTTCGGTTAGCAGCCAAGTGCTTTAACCATGTGTACCACCCAGGGATTCATGAAGTAAAGGAACTGATAATGGGCATCTGAATGGCGCTTTAATGTAACTTTGATTGATTTCCTCATTTCTGAACCTTCAAACATTTATCAAAAGGAAAGAAATGACATAGGCTTCTTTTAACCTGCCACTGCTATCTGAGTACAATATACTTTCCTTCTCTGGAAACAAGGAGCTCTGGTGGCGCTGTGGTTAAAGCATTGGGCTTTTAATCAGAAAGTTGGCAGTTTGAACCCACCAGTTGGTGCACGGGAGAAAGATGAGGCAGTCTGCTTCTGTAAAGATTTATAGCCTTGGAAACTCTATGGGGGTCACTATGAATTGGAATTGACTTGATAGCAAGTTTGATTTCTGGTAGGCAGTCACAAAGCAACAAGCTAAGTCTGTTTTCCTAGCGAAGCATTCTATAATGGAATGGGCTTTAGCTGAGTTACTCTGTAACAAGTAGGACTCTCATTGTGTTTTGGATCACTAACCTTTGAAACACATTGTTGTTCTGCAAACCCAAGGGTTAAGTTAAAAAAAATTATTCCTTCCCATTATAAGAATAATCTATGCTTTTTATAGAAAATTATAAAACACAGGGGAGAATGAAAAATAAAAAATCACCCAAATCTACTAGTCAGAGATAGCACTGTTATCATTTTGTTATATTTCCTTTCCTCTGCATAGATAAACTTTACCAATCTGGGATTAAAATGTATCCTGCTTTCTTTCCATGTAATATTATATAATGAACATTTCCACACGTCGCCAAATGTTCTTCAAAAACATGGTCTGTAATGGAATCGTAGGATACTTACGTAGCACTTTAGGGGCAGAAATCTGATTTGCGTTTCCTCTCTTTGATTTCAGATGGATGTGGGCACCATTTACAGAGAGCCCCGTGAGTTGCGTTCTTACCACTTGGCCCACAACCTGGCATTGTGGTCTGGAGGTTGCCTGAGGACACTCATTTGGGACTCTCACTCTTCCTCACTGGGGGTTTTATTGTTGGGAAGGGGGTTTTGTCTTGGTGGTGAGAGCTACAGGAATGAAGAGAAGGCAGGTTTTCATACGCAGATAAAGCAGGTCCTCAGGAAGATCAACCCTGACTTGTGCCTGTGTTGGCCCAGTGAAGGGTGCAAAATCTGGAAGGTCCTGAGCAAGGGTTTCTGGAGACTGGGGTCACTTCAGACAAGGACAGGCCACGTGGGTGATGAGTCTAGGATTTCTCTCTACCCCAGTTTTTGCCCTGGGGTAGGACTTCTCAGGTGACAAGTCCCTAAGAGGGAAGAAAATGGTCTCTCATACACTTGGTCTAGACAGACTCTCATAGGGGTTCCAGTTAATAGTTCTGGCTCTCACCCACATGAACACTCAAGGTCCCTTTTGATTCTAGAATTTGAATCCTTTTCCAATGTCCCAGAAGATGAGCCCTTCACCTCACCCACATGTTACCCTTGGCTCCTGGATGTGATTGCAGACACAGATCCTTCCAATGCTGGAGTTATCCAGGGGTACTGTTTCTTTTAGGACATGCCTATCACAGGAAGTGGTTGCTGCTCTCGGACCCTGATGATTTCTCTGCTGGGGCCAGAGGCTACCTGAAAACGAGCCTTTGTGTGCTAGGACCCGGGGACGAAGCTCCTGTAAGTACCGCTCCCTGAGTCTCAGCACCACACATAGCACCAGGTGGTGGAGACACCAAACAGATAAACAAAACAAAAACAATTTGCTTTTTTGTGTGAGCTAAAAGAATACATATTAATTATGAGAAATGTAGAGCATGTGGAAAAGTATAAATAAATCCAAATCACTCATAATTTTACCACTTCTTGTTGTTATTTGCCGTCGAGTCAGACCCAACTTGTAGCGACTCCTCCTTGGATTTCTGAGGCAGTATCACTACGGAATTAGATTGCCTCATCTTCCTTCTGAGCAGTGGCTGGTGGGTTTGAACTGCTAGCCTTCTGGTTAGCACTTAGAAATACCAAAATAACCAACCCCACTGCCATCCAGTCGATTCCAACTCATAGAAGAGGTAGATTGCCCGGTTTTCTTTCTGTGGAGTGGCTGGTGGGTTTGAACTGCCAACCTTCTGGTTAGTAGTCAAATGCCTTAGGCACTATGCCACCAGAACTAGCTTAGAGATAGCTGTTATTAATATCTTGTTGTGTATCCTTCCAGAAGGATATACATGAATGTGTATTTTTCTTTGCAGAAGTGAGATTATTCTATATTTATTGAATTATAATTGGATTTTTTTCTTAAAAAGATACCATGATCATCTTTACATGTCAGTAGGTAGTTATAAGCCATAAGGGGTAAGAATGAGAAAGGTCTTGAGAGTTGGGGAGATATCAGCATCTTTGCATGCAACTTAGACCTTGGCCACATCTTTACTATTTTTTTTTTTTTATGAATGACATCGGAAGGAAACTAAGATTTTGTCAAATGCTTGCTGTGTGCCAAATATGTGGACATCATTATCAAAGTTATAGTCCTGTGAGATCGGTATTATTATCTCCATTATGCAAATAAGGAAGCTAATTCTCAGGCTAAGGAATTCCCTGAGGTCAGAGGTACTTAAATGGCAGAGTGGTATCCACCTTCCTTCAGAATGCACCCCCTGAAGGGGTTAAAGTTGAGCTCTTGAAAAAAGAGGGTAAAACATTGTCACAAGAGTACATTAGGAATCCTGTTTGATTTATTCTGCAGCTGGAGAGAAAAGATCCCTCTGAAGACAAGGAAGACATTGAAGGCAACCTGCTCAGGCCAACTGGGGTAGCCCTTCGGGGAGCCCACTTCTGCCTGAAGGTCTTCAGGGCAGAAGATTTACCACAGAGTAAGTCTGGTGCCCTCTGTTGGGAGGCCCCTAGAGGCTTTCCCTGGGCCATTATGAAGGCAGACCGTGCTGGGCCATGGTCTCTTCCCTTGGGGGTAAAGAGGTCTCCAGTTTGTGGGTCCCTTTCTCAGTTCTTGCCGGAGCCACCCCCTCCCCCGGGGCTGCTCCTCTGCTCGTTCCCTGTCCCTTCTCAACTTGCCATCCTTACTGCAGGGTCTACCAGAGGCTTGGGCAGGACTCAGCTCTACCCCCACTCTGCTGCCTGGGGAAGCCTCAAGCCCTTTTTGAGTTTCTTATTGGTTTTACTGTTCTTAACAGCAGAAAAGCAATTATAACTTAATGAAAAATAATAAATGCTGGTGGAGTAACAAAGATGCTATTTAGCCACTCTGTGGACCCATTTTATTGGTTCTCACTAGGGTGTCAGCACCACCCACACTCTCTTTTCTATTCCCAGAGCTTCCCACTGATTTTCCCTTCCCTCCATGAGGAGGCCCTGGCCTGCCAATCTGTGGATTCTGGGATGGGGAACAAACACTGTGATGTGGAAAGGGTGTGAATGAAGGGCTCCTGACACCCACTGTCTCACAGATGAAGAATGCTGGTCCATTGCCATGACCCACTATCCTAGTTTGCCCGGGACTGTCCTGGTTTTAGCATTGAAAGTCTGATGTCCTGGGAGAGCCCCCAGTCTGCACACTGGGATGGTAGGTCACCTTTGCTGTGGCCCTTTCCTCATCTTCCTTGTTCTCCCCCAGGAAGGCCAGTGTGGACACTGCCTGATTTGTCACAGTGACTAGCCCAGGGCTGGACCAACTGTGTGTTCAGTAAACTCTTGGAGAATTATTATGAATATTTAGAGCTGTGGGTGTCACCCCTGGCTGCACATTAGAATCATCTAGGGAGATTTAGGAGTTCCTGGATGGCACAAACAGGTAAGCGTTCAACCACTAATTGAGTTCAGATCCACCCAGAGGCCCTTCAGAAGAAAGACCTGATGATCTACTTCCAAAAGTTCATAGCCTTGAAAGCCCTCTGGAGCACAGTTCTACTCTGACACACATTGGGTCGCCATGAGTTGGAATCAGCTCTACACAACTAATAAGGGAGCTTTAAAAAAATACAGATGCCTGGGCCCCACCTCCAGATACTCTGAATGACTTGGTCTGGGCTAGCACTCAGACACTGCTGTTTTCAAAACACTACTGGTATTTTTTTTTGTGTGTGTGTGTGTGTGACTTGGGTGAAAGTTTACAGAGCAAATTCACATTCCATACAGCAATTCACATACACTTTGTCTCATGACATTGACTACAGTTTCTCACAATGCAACAGCTCCCCTCCCACTTCCTCTCCATAGTTACCTCTTCCCTGTGTCCTTCCATCCCATGCACTCCTGCCCCCTGAGCTGTCTTCCTGTGCATACACAGCCCTTCTAGTCTCCCATGATTGCTCTGTCCAAAGAGTGTATCTATCTAATGTAAATGTTCAGCTCATATGCCTGTCTTTTGTTTGGCTGGAAACCGCAGGAGTGGGTTCAGTTCCAGGCCTGAAGGGCAGTTAGGAGCCATAGTCTCAGTGGTTCCGTCAGGCTCTATCAGACCAGCAAACCTGGTCCCTTTTTTTTTTTTTTTAATTTTAATGATTTTGAGTTTTGTTCCACATTGTTCTCCCACTCTGTCCAGGATCTCCTACATAGATCCCCCTCTGAGTGGTTGACAGTGGTAGCCGGGCACCATCTAGTTCTTTTGGTCTCATAGTCATGTAGGCTGAGGATCACATGGTGTCCCAGTCACTTGGACTAATTGTTTCCATGAATCTTTGGTTTTCTTCATTCTTCTGGATGAGGAGAGACTCATCATTGCATCTAGATGGCCGCTTGCAACCTTTTAAGATCCTAGTCACTACTTGCCAAAGTAGGAGGTGGAACAATGTTTTGTGTAGTATATCATGCCAATTGAGCTTGAGTTCCCTACAACTACAGTCCTGAACCCACAGGTCCAACTCCTCATTCCCTCTGGGTAGCTGGCTGTGGCCAAGAAGTGATTACAACCGTGGCCCTTGTCAGCGCTACTATATACCTGGGAATTCTTACAGAACATATAAATACACTTGTAGAAATGTTGTCTGCAAACCTTATACATGGTCTCGGGCACCCCCCACCCCCCGCATGTACATATCTAACAGTTCAGCCTGTTCACCACCCATCTATCCACCCATATACCCATGTTTGCCTTCACTGACAATGCAGTACTGTGTGTGCAAAAGGGGTCATCTTTGTTGTGCATCATCCCTTGCACCTCTCTCTGTCTTCCTCTTCCTCAATGCCACCGAGTTGATCACTCACATTTGGTACATTGCCCTTCGCTTCATCCAAATCAATACTTGTCTCTACCTATCTAACAGTGTTCCCTCCCACTGCTGGTAACCAACAAAGAAAATTTTCTTCCATACATAAGCCTTTCCTTGACTTTTTACAATAACAAACTAATACAATATTTGTCCTTCTGTGATTGACTTATTTTACTCAGCATAATGCCCTCCAAGTTCATCTACGTTATATGTTGTCAAAACACCAGTGGTATTTTTAAAAGACTCCCCAGGTGATTCCTTCGTAAGTCCCAATCATGAGCCACTGTTTTAGAATATGTGTTGTTATGACCAAGCCAGTTGGTGTCCACAGCAGAGAAGAATCAGCAGGAACATTTGCAAGTTGGGTTTTGAGTGTTGCGTGAAGCTAATAGTTTGAGGGTTTCAACTTTGAATAATGGTATCAATAAATAAAATGGATTATTCTAGTATAAGCTTATTTGGACCAAAGATCATGGGGAAAGCTTCCAGTAAGTTGTTGTTAGCTGCCATTGAGTTGGTGCCCAACTCATAAATATTGTTGTCAGGTGCCGTTGAGTCAGCTCTGACTCATAGCAACCCCATGTACAACAGAACGAAACACTGCCCAGTCCTGCACAAGCCTCACAATTCCTGCTATTCCTGAGCCCATCGTTGCAGCCACTGTGTCAATCCATCTCATTGAGGGTCTTCACCTTTTTTGCTGACCCTCCACTTTACCAAGCATGATATACTTCCCCAGAGAATGGTCATAGATAGGTGTTAAAATACATGCCTAGGGGTCAGAAAGGGAACTCTGGTAGCATAATGCCTAAGGCACTTGACTGCTAATCAGAAGGCTGGTGGTTCAAACTCACCAGCCACACCTCAGAAGGAAGATGGGGCAATCTACTTCCATAGTGATCCTGCCTTGGAAACCCAAGGAGGCGTCGCTATGAGTCGGGTCCTACTCGATGGCACACAACAACAACAACAACAACAACAACAACAACAGGGGTCAGAAGGCAGGAAGGCAGAAAGAAAGATGATTGGAAAACGGGGACCTAGGGAGGAAGTGGGAGGAGTGCTGCTACACTGAGGGGATTTAACTCATGTCACGAAACAAAATGTGTATAAATTGTTGAATGAAAAACTAATTTGCTCTGTAAACTTTCACCCAAATGACAATAAAAAGTAAAATAAAAAACAAAAACAACCTAAATAAAAATGAAAGGATAGTTGACAATATTCAGCAAAATAATTAAAAACATAAATAAAATACATGCATAAATATATTTTGCATTTATTAGCTGCAAATATGCAGAAGTGAGACTGGGTGAGCTTCCAAAGGGGCATAGGGGAACATACATGTTTACTTTTCTTAAACCAAAGGAGTTTATGTTTAGTTCTCTGTAATGTTTTATAAATATAAGTAAAAACAGAAGAGATGAGTAAATAGAAGCTAAGTATTTTCTAATTGTTGTTACTAGCTAATATATCACCTTCAGTGGCTTCCTTCTCTCACTCTCTCATTCATCTGTCTACATAAAAATATATGTGGAAATAAACCGACTGATTCAGTAAAATGTTTAATTTGGTATAGCATAGATTGAAAACATAAAACAAAACAAAACAAAACCGAATAGACTTATCAATTGAACAGTTCTCAGTCACTGTGCTAATGGATCTGACTCATAGTGACCCCTCTTTGGGTTTCCGAGGTGGTATCACTACGGAAATAGATTGCCCAGTTTTCCTTTTTTTTTGGTGCTAATGGATGTAAATGGGAGCTCTGGTAGCATAGTGGCTAAGGCACTTGACTGCTAACCAGAAGGCTGGAGGTTCAAATCCACTCACCACTCCTCTGAAGGAAGATGGGACAATCTACTTCCTTAGTGATACTGCCTCGGAAACCCAAGGAGGGCTTGCTATGAGTCAGGTCTGACTCGATGGCACATAACAACAACAATGGATTAAAAGAAAATGTCAAATAGACACCTATAATGGAATATTATAACAAGTGCCAGTCCTTTTCTGGCTTGTTTACTGCCCTTAGCAATATAAGTTTCTAGTCAATCAATCAGTCACCCAAGCAGCCTTTGAAAGTCTTTGGAAAGTGCTGGTGGCGTAGTGCCTAAGGCATTTGACTGCTAATCAGAAGACTGGCAGTTCAAATCCACCAGCCACTCCCTGGAAGGAAGGTTGGGCAATCTACTTCCGGAGAGATACTGCCTCAGAAATCCAAGCAGGGGTCCCTATGAGTTGGACCCGATTCAACGGCAGGGAGTTTGGTTTTGTTTTTTGGTTTTGAAAGCCTTTAGAGAGCAGAGAGGACAAGCTGTCTGGGGGCCCAGTGCCCTCAGGAGCTGCTGCTCTCATAGTCCTCCCTCCCAAAGTCCCCAGGCTGAGGGGGCCACAGTGACTTGTCAGGGAGTCCCAGGGCTGCCTGGAGACAGGAAAGTGGGAAGACAGGTCTCGGAGGTGGGGCAGCAGGCGGGCAGTGACCTGCCTGTTCTCCTTCCCAGTGGATGATGCTGTGATGGACAACGTGAAGCAGATCTTCGGTTTTGACAGTAACAAAAAGAACTTGGTGGATCCCTTCATGGAAGTCAGCTTTGCGGGGAAAATGGTAAGGAGCAAGGAAGCCGGAGGGTTCTCATGGGAGGGTAACAGCTGCGTGTCCATGTGGATAGGGTATGGCGGAGTGCAGACCAGACTGACGTGTGCACACTGCCCTCAGCACCCCCATCACAGGTGAGTGTGCACTGGAGATGAAGGTGGGTCCTGGGAGACCCTCACACAATCCTAGCTTTCTGGGGCTGAGGAAGACATGTAAGTGTGGATGGACACAAAGGACAGATGGATAGTGGATATAGATGGAGAAGTATTTGGGAAAAAGTTAAGCAATAGCGTTAATATCAGGGTATAGAGATTGGAACAGTTTTTTTTTCCCTTCTTTTTTTAAATGTGTAATAAAAACACAAGGAGAGGCCACACTGGTGGGGGCTTTATGGCTCATCAGATTCCTATTTCCTTGCAGCCTATTTCCCTGCCCAGGTGCTGGGCTGCCACTCAATACTTAATTCTCCTATTGATTTCTGTTGGGCAGAGGGGGTTTCCCTCTGCCTCTGTCCCACACAGGTCAGGGCTCCAATCGTGAGTCTGCCAGCTCTGCAGGCTCTCTGGGCAGCCCCATTGCTCCCAGGCTCCACCCCTCACCTCTCTGCAGAGAACTTCCGTGGTTCTAGTGAGCTCAGACCCCTCCCTTCCACTCCAGGGCTCCTTATGCCTTCTGAACTGCTTTCCTCACTGCCCCACTGGCCTTTTAAAAGGATTTATCTTCTTTGCCCCAAACTGCCCCACTTCTAGGACCCTCTGTCCTGACCAGGTACCACCATCAAGTCGGCCCCACACCCCCACCCCAGCCAGCTACAGGCACTGCTAGGAAGATCCCTCTCACCTGTTGAGAATTCCACCTGCTGCAGGACCAAACTTGAGTTGGATGACTTGGATGTTAACAGGAAAATTGGAACTGGGTAGAGGAAAGTGGCTGAGAATATGAACTGGGTGGCTTGAGGCTGGAGGCAGAGGTGGTCCCCTTTGCTTCTCAGAGAGGCAGAGAGGATGAGAGAAAAGTCAGGCAGCTCCTTCAGTGCAGGACAATTGGAGAGGAGTTCAAACATTTAGCAGTAAAAGGCAAGGGTGATAGAGGTGGTGTTGGTTCACAGCATTTTGCAGTTTCAAAGGATGCCTGTGGTGAAGTGGTTAAAGCACTCAGCTGCAAACTGAAAGGTCAGTGGTTCGAACCTACCAGTGGCTCTTTGGTAGAAAGATGTAGCAGTCTATTTGGGTAAAGATTTGTAGCCATGGAAGCCCTATGGGGCAGTTCTACTCTGTCTTGTAGGGTCCTGATGAGTCTGAATCGACTTGATGACACTCAACAACATGGATCCCAGTAAGTTTTGTTAATCCAGTGTGTTAAGATTGGTCATTCTTGTGTTTGATGTAAAAATTGTCCTGATGGGCATCAGAAGCCCTCCCCCCCAGCTCTGTACATGGTTTCAGTGAAAAGGTATATGGGGAGGTACCTCATACTTTAAAGTGTAAATGATGGTTGCAGACCCTTAACCAGGAGCAGGTTTGGGCTTGGGCATGGAGTCAAGGCTTGATGCTCTGGCCTGGCCTCAGGGGGCTGTGGCGAGATGTGGAAAGACAGGAGGAAGTTGAAAGGTGTGCAGCCTGAGCAGTGTTCTTGGACACTTGCCCCAAGGACTGGGATCAATTTTGTTAGTTGACAGAGAAAGTGAGATCCCCAGATTGTTGTAATCCCACATTTGCCTTCAAATCCAGGGAACTTCCCTGGGTCTCAGAACTCTGGGGCTCCGGGCTGCTCCTGGCTCCTTGCTGGCACCCTTGATCTCCCTCACTGTTTTGTGCTCTGAGATGCCCTTATCTGGGCCTGGGGATTTTTCTAAAAAAAAAAAAAGAAAGAAACCCACTGCCACTGAGTTGATTCTAACCCTAGGATCCCTTTAGGACAGAGTAGAGCTGCCTCATAGGGTTGGGATTTTTCTAGGAAGGTGCAAATGTCTGGAAAGATGTTGGAGATGGGGTACCAGGCAGGCCACAGAAAGGGGCTTATAGAGTTGTCTGATGGCTGGGCTTCTGTAAGGAGCTGCATCCCCCATTTCCCTCTAGAGGAAAGAGAGATGGCTTAAGGGATGCAGCTGAGACCCTCTCCCTGGAAAGCTTCAGCTAGATTGGCCTCCTCTGGTGGTCCCCAGCCCTCGTGTCCCAACAGCTTTTCCCTAAGCTACCTCCTTATGTGCCCCCCCGCCACCCTCTGCTGTCCTTGCTGACCCTTTCTTCCTGCCCTGCTCTCAGCCTGCCTGTGTGTGTTACTTTTTTTCATTATACTTTAATCTGATGGTCCCTGTGGTTTTGTCCTCTGTGCCCTTGTACACCCCATCCCCATCCCAACCTCACTCTCTTTTCATTTCCTTTTATGTACACATGGTGGCGCCACTGCCTAAGATGTCAGCCACACTACATTTGGCCAGGTTACTGAAGGGATTGAAGGTGTATGTATGTGTGCGTGCGCACACGCACATGCATGAGCACATTTGCGCTGCAGGCTGTGGAGGAGGCCTGCATCTGGCTACCAGTGGTCCTGGTCCAGGTCTGAAGGAGGCCCTGGGGGCATTGCTCATGGCTTGTGGTGAAAAACCTGCACGTTCTTGCTCCTGGGAGCTGGAGGCAAGGTGTTGGAAGGGCCTCTCAGCTGTGTCTGTTCTTTTCCTTTTGTTTTCAAGTTGTTGGTTACTTTAGGATTTTAAAAAGTTGTTTAGCTGATTTTTAGATTAGGTAATACATTTACTATATACACTATATCTATTTATTATATCTTTATGTTTATCTACCCATCACAAAAAGTCTTCCTCTGCTCTGTGCCCCCCACCCCCAGCAGTCCATTCATTCATTTCCTCTCCTGCAAAGGAAGCCACTATTTGTCTCTTTTGTATCATTCGTTATACATATCCAAGGAAATGTGACTACAGATTTTTATTTTTCACTGTTTTTAAACATGTGGTAGCACATTCTTCTTACTGCTCTGCACCTTGTTTTTTTCACCTAATAATATAACTGGAAGATGGTTTCATAGCAGTACATAAAGCGAGTCCTCATTCTTTTTGGAGCTGCATAGTATTCCATTGTGGATGGAACACCATTTACTTAACCTCCCTCTATTGGTAGGCACATGGTTTGTTCCACATCCTCACCATTTCAAGCCATGCTTCAGTGAACAACCTCATACATATATCAACCTGCACTTGTATGAGTATTTCTCTTTTTTTCTTTCTTATTGTGATTTGGTGAACATTTACAGAGCAAATTCACTTTCCATATAGCAGTTTGCATACACTTTGTCTCATGACATTGACCACAATTTACCACAATGCAACAGCTCCCCTCCCACTTCCTCCCCATAGTTACCTCTTCCCAGTGTCCATCCCTCCATACTCTCCTGTGCCCTGAGCTGTCTCCTTGTGTATAAACAGCCCTTCTTTCTCCCATGATTGTTCTCTCCAAGGTAGATACCTACCTCAGGTAAGTGTTCAACTCATATGCCTGTCTCTTGTTTGGCTGGAAACCACAGGTGTGGGTTCAATTCCAGACCTGAACGGCAGCTAGGGGCCATAGTCTCAGCGGTTCCACCAGGCTCTATTGGACCATCAAACCTGGTTTCCCCTCCCCACCTTTTTTTTCCTCCAAATGATTTTGAGTTTTGTTCCACATTGTTTTCCCTCCCTATCAAGGATCTCCTACATAGATCCCCTTACAAGTGGATGACAGTAGTAACCGGGCACCATCTAGTTCTTCTGGTCTCATAGTTGTATAGGCTGCAGATTGGATGTGTATACCAGTCACTAGGACTAACTGTCTCCATGAATTTTTGGTTTCCTTCATTCTTCTTTGCTCTGGATGAGGAGAGACCCATCGTTGCATCTAGATGGCAGCTTGCTAGCTTTTAAGATCCCAGTGTATGAGTATTTCTATAACTATCTAGAGGTGAAATTGGTAAGTGAAAGAGTATAGGCATTTGTACTTGGGATAGCGTTTGGCCTCTGCAGGGGTGAAACCATTCATTTTCCTACCAGCAAAGTGTGAGAGCACATTTTCTCTAGAGCCTCGCCAACCTGGCCATCACACTTTAGTGTTCTTGTGAATCTGATGGGTGAGAAATGATACCTCATTAGTTTTGTTTACGTCTCTTTCGTTATGAGTGAGGTGAGCATCTTTTTATACATTTCTCAACCACTGCGAATGGTTCCGTTGGCTTGTTGATCTCTCTTCTTTCCTTACTTTCTTTGCTCACAACAAGGGCCAGATTTCTATCCTCTGTCTTTGTCTGGCTCTTTTTATGGGGAGGATGGGGAGGGTGGGGGCAGGGGCCAGCACTGGGTGTGCCTCTGAGGAGGTTGCATGCTCATTTAATGGAGGAACTGATATTCCTGATCTAAGTCAGATGCTTATTAAATGAGATAATGCACAAATAGCTTAGAACAATGCAGGGCCCATGGTAAATACTCAGAAAGAGGCAGCTTGCTATTTTTATATATAGGGATGCACACCTGCCAGGATCTGTAGATTTGAACTGGGTTTACCTGCTGCCCTTGCAGGGCAGGGTCAGGGACCAGGTGCCCCCCTGTGGAGTTCAAGGACATAGTCAGCACATGAGCTGCTGATTTGGTTCCGCTTCCAGACCTGCCAAGGAGCTCTGGAGACACAGTGCCTAAGGCATTTGAGGCTAACTAGAATGTTGGCAGTTCAGACCCACCAGTTGCTCTTCAGGAGGAAGATGGGACAATCTACTTCTGTAAAGATTTACCCTCTTGGGAACCCAGTGGGGGTCACTATGAGTTGGAATCAACTTGATGGCAGTGGGTTTGGTTTTGGCTTTGGTCCAGCCCTGCCACATTTGTTTGTGGAAAGCCCAGTTTTTAGGGCAGGGCTGGTCTGAGGCAGACTGTGGCTTATGGGTTGGTATTGACACTAGATTTGCTTCTCTCAGATGGCAGTGCATGACCCCTTGTCCTGACCCTTTAACTGCCCCCTCCCCATCTTCTAGAGCTCACAGTCTTCCAATGTGGTGGATGATCTCGGCTGATGGGCAAAGGGAAGAGCCTTAGGCTGTAAGGGTCCCTGGGAAAGCCAGACTGGGCTTAGGGTGCCCACAGTTAGGGCCAGGACCAAAGTGGGAGATGGGGGAATTTCTCGGCAGGCATATGAGATAAGAGTAGAAAGGCTGTGGCATTCAGGCCCTGCCCTCTTCCCTGCAGTTCTGGGTCTGACCTGCCATTGACCTCTGCTTCTGCAAAGTTCTCCTGTGTCTGAGCCTGCTGCACCAGGCCCCAATGCCCCTAGGATCTTATTACCCATCCCAAGGGGTGGCCAACATGGTAGAAAATGGCCCCTGGTTGGTGTGATGGTCCACATAGGATCTCAGAGCCCCTGTAGAGCTTGACACACTTGGCCTTTGTGTCTTCTAGCTCTGTGGCAAGATCTTGGAGAAGACGGCCAACCCTCAGTGGAACCAGAGCATCACGCTCCCTGCCATGGTGAGAGCCTGACCTGCACTGCCAGCCCATCGGTGCTCTGGAGGGTCTAGGGCTCCTTCCTTTGCTAACATCCCCTCTGCCTCTCAGCCTTCTGCTTGGAGAAGGGAGTGTCACTTCCTCCAAACAGCCCTACTCCTGACAAGTCTTTCTTCCCTCCTCAGTTCCCCTCCATGTGTGAAAAAATGAGGATTCGCGTCATGGACTGGTGAGTTCTGAGTCTGAGACTCTTTCGAGGTGGGTGTCATGAGGGAGCACTTGGTCATTCAGTCCGATTTGGCTCAGTCTGTGCATAGTGACGAGCATATTTCAGGTGAGGTAGTCTTCCCTGGGGCAGATCAGAGAAGGATAGGGTGGGGGCTGTTCTTGGGAGCTTACAGCCTACTCAAGAAACAGGACGTCTCCTCTTAGGGATGAGCAACAGCACAACCAGGTGGGGCTGTCAGGGGTCTGAGGAGGAGCTGGAGGTCCTTAAGGGCAGGAGGGGCCGGGGAAGGCCTCCTGGAGGGAGGCAGCAGTGTTGGCCAGGGGGTGGTAGGATTTGACAAGTTCAGGGTGAGGGTATTCCAGTCAGGAGAGGATCATAGCAAAGGTTCAGAAGCTGGAAAGAGTGCAATTTCTGGGTGGATGGGCTGTGAAGCCCCAAGGGGCTGGTGGGAGGAACAGGATTGTACCCCGGCTGGGGAAGTAGGTCAGGTTGTATGAGCAGGGGGCACCTTTGCAGGCTGGGGAGTGGTGTGGGGAATAGCCACAGGGTGTTTTAGAAAACATAATGGTATGTAGCATTTACTGAGGAGCTCCTGGGTGCTACTAACCCAAAAGTTGGAGGCTCCAGTCCACCTGGAGGTGGCTCAGAAGAAGGGCCTGCTGATCTACTTCCCAAAAATCAGCCCTGAAAACCCTGCAGAGCGCAGTTCTGCATTGACACATTTGGATTGCCGTGAGTCAGCTGACTGGACAGCAACTGATTCTATTGGTAGATACTCGCTGAACCGCTACTGTGTGCCAGGTCCAGTACCTGGCAAGTACTGTACTTACACCATCATATTTAATCTTCAGCTTGACTCTGTGACATGGATTCTCCTTTAGAGATGAGAAAGCAGGTTTGGAAACATGGAGTGGCCTGCCTCAGGTAACATAGCTAGGAAGGGGCAGAAGCTAGCTTCATACCCTAGCTCGCCACTTCTAAAGCCCACATTGTGAAAGTACGGAGCTGTGTGACCTCTCTCACACTCAGATGGACTGTTAGGGCCCAGCACGTGTGATCTCCAGGACTTTCCATACATCAGGCTTTCCAAAAAGAGAGTTGTCCTCTCTCTGCCCCCAAATAGTCTTGGCCATGCGGTTCCCCAGCGTGTTCTCCTTTGGTCTCGGGCCCTTGGCACCCCCAACCAGGAGGATAATGAGAGAGCAGGGAAAAACCCCCAGACCACAGAGCCATTAAAGTGTGTGCCAGTTCCCCAGGCCTAAAGAAAACAGCTTGTGAGAATTAGAGGCGAGGAAAGGGAACAGTGAGGAGGGCCAGCGAGGGAGAGGCCCCTAGGGCCTTGACCACCGGTATGTACCACTGGGAAGCGGTTTGGAGGAGAGATGTACTTTATGTCCACAGAACGAGCTCTTCATTCCAGCTCCTAATGTGTGTGTGCACGTGTGTGTGGTGCTGATGGTGGTTGATTAGCTGTGTTTGTCTGCTCGTCTCTGCATGTGGGTGCATGTGAGTGTATGCATGGGTTCATGGTAAGGTGTCCTGTGTGTATGTGTGTGTGTGTGTGTGTGTGTGTGTGTGGACCTAGTTCATGCCCTTGGAGCTGTGTTGATGGCATCAGCATACTGTACAATCCAAACACATTACAGAATCTGGTGGTTGCATTTCTGGTTTGGGTTGAAGTGGCATTTTTATTGTGAATCTATTTTCAGACTTGCTGTATTTTCCAAAAGCAACCCCAAGCCCCAAAACCCAACTCTTGGCCAGAAAGCATTCCGCTTCTGCAAGTTCCTATCCAGAAAGTGCTTTCTTCCCAGAAAATGCAGATAAACTTCTGTTATTACCTGGATCCTGGAAATATGATCTAGTCTGTCTGGCCCTTTCTCTGTAACTTCATCTTCCATTCAATTCTTTAAAAATTACTTTCTTCTTGAAAACCAGAGATTCATGGAAACAATTAGTCCTAGCGACTGGTACACCATGCGATCTGCAGCCTATACGACTGTAAGACCAGAACTAGATGGTGCCCAGCTACCATCGTCAACCACTCGGAGGGGGATCTATGTAGTAGATCCTGGATAGAGAGGGAGAACAATGTGGAACAAAACTCAAAATCATTTGGAAAAAAGAAAAAAAAGTGTGTGTGGGGGAACCAGGTTTGCTGGTCCGATAGAGCCTGGTGGAACCACTGAAACTGTGGCTCCTAGCTGCCCTTTAGGTCTGGAATTGAACCCACACCTGTGGCTTCCAGTCAAACAAAAGGCAGGCATATGAGGTGAACATTTACACTAGGCAGATACACTCCTTGGAGAGAACAATCATGGGAGAATAGAAGGGCTGTGTATGCACAGGGAGACAGCTCAGGGGGTGGAGTGCATGGAGGGAGGGACACAGGGAAGAGGTGACTATTGGGAGGAAGTGGGAGGGGAGCTGTTGCACTGGGGTAAATTATAGTCAATGTCATGAGACAAAGTGTGTGTGACCTGGTGTATGGAAAGTGAATTTGCTTTGTAAACTTTCACCCAAATCACAATTAAAAAAAAATAAGTTACTTTCTTCTTAAAATGCAAAGCCCACTAAAAACTGTTGTTGTTAGCCGCAACTGAGTTGGCCCCTGGCTCATGGTGACCCGTGTGCAATGCGATCAGACCATTGTGGTCCACAGATTTTCTTCTGAGCTGAAATTTGGAAGTACACTGACAGGCCTTTCCTCCTAGCTCCTCTTCATCTAGCAGCTCAGCATCACAGCGACACACAAGCCTCCGCTGACGGATGGTGATGGCCTCGCATGAGGCTCGCTAGCTGACAGTCCTACCTGGCTTCCTGCATGGAAGGCGAGAATTCTACAACTGAACCCCCCCAAATTTCCCAGCCTATGAAAACAAAACCTTTCTCCTCTGTCTCCCCTCCTCACCTGATTCAGAGATTTCAAAGATCAGAATTCAGTTCCTCTCCAAGATCTGGTCTTTGTAGAAGCTGGTCATGAAGGCAGTTTATAATGGCATCGATGGGCAGTTCTCTGGTGTTGATAATTCCATTGCAAAATGTTTAAGGAGAGTTTTACTTTCCAGTTGTTACTGATCTCCTTCGCTAGGATAAGATCTGGGCTGACCATTCATTCTTCAGAAGGTAACCCTGTAGCCCAGATGGACAACTTTAAAATCAAAGCTTAGTCACCACCTTGAGGAACTATAAATACGAAGAAGGGAGGGAAGGCAGCAGGACAGATGGAGGGACCTTGTGGGTTTGATATTTAAAAGAAGAAAGAAAATCACCACTCCCAGATGTGTCTTTGGGGGCAGGGGTGGGGGGTGGGGAGGGCTGTGTTCAGATGTATCAGCCGCTGAATAGCTCATAGTCAAAGTACTCTTACAGGGAGAGAGGGCCTAAGGCAGGAGGGGAAAGTGCACCCCAGGAGACTTCCTGAGGGAGATAAGTCTAGCCCAGCCTAGGGGTTCTCATCCTCACACTATAGACATGTTGGGTGGGACAGGTCTTTGTGGTTGGGGCTGTCCTGTGTGCTGTAGGATGTTTAGCAGCAACCATGGCCTCTAAAGGAGCTCTGGTGGCACAGTGCCTAAGGCATTTGACTGCTAACCTGCAGAAGGAAGATTGGGCAATCTACTTCCGTAAAGATTTACCGCCCTGGAAACCCAGCGGGGTTGCTATGAGTAGGAATCGACTGGATGGCAGTGGGTTTGGTTTCTGGCTTCTGGTCTCTATCTACTAGAAACTAGTTGCTGTTGTTGTGTGCCATGGAGTCCATTCCAACTCACAGTGACCCTATAGAACAGAGTAGAACTGCCCCATAGGGCTTCCAAGGTTGTAATTTTTACAGAAGCGGACTGCCACATCTTTATCCTGTGGAACTGGTGGATTTTGAACTGCTGACCTTTTGGTTAGCAGCCGAGCACTTAACCATTGTGTCACCAGGGCTCCTTAGATCCTAGTAGCACCCCTGCATATACCCAGAATATCTTCAGACTTTGGCAAATGTCCCCTAGGAGTCAAAATCACCCTGGCTAATAATACCCACTGGTCTGGCCTGAGGAGGAGGCAACAGGTTGTGGCAGCTAAAATTCTAATTTTACCTCAGATGTTCAAATCTCAGTTTTGCCACCTTGGCAAGTTATTTAACCTTCCAAACCTCAGCTCCCTCATGTGAAATTAGTGGTAATAATAGGACTTACCTCACAGGACTGTTGTGAGAATTAAATGAGCTAAACTGTATGGGAGCTCTGGTAGCATAGTGCCTAAGGCACTTGACTGCTAACCAGAAGGTTGGCGGTTCAAATCCACCAGCCAGTCCTCGGAAGGAAGGTTGGGCAGTCTACTTCTGTAGTGATACTGCCTTGGAAACCCAAGGAGGGGTCACTATGAGTTGGAGGCGACTCGATAGAACATAACAACAACAACAACAACAAACTGTATGAAGACACAGCGCTTAGTGCTTAATAAGTGCTCAATAAATGTGAGTCAGTGAAGCTTTCAGGCTAAGACTAGGGAGAAAGGCCTGACAGTGTGCTTCTGAAAATCAGCAGTGAGAACCCTATGGATCACAATGGGCTGACCTTGTACATGGTGTTGCCTTGAGTTGGGAGCAGATTCGACATCAATAAGGAGCTCTGGTGGCTTAGTGGATAAGACATTTGTCTGCTAACCAGAAAGAAGGTCAGCTGTTCAAACCCAACCAACCACTCCACGGAAGGAAGATGGGGCAATCGGAAGGAAGATGGGGCAATCGGGCAATCTACTTCCGTAAAGATTTACAACTTCAGAAACTCAATGGGGGTCAGAATAGATAACATTACTTTCTATTATCAGATAGAGTATCTGCACAGGATGTGACTGGCTAATCAGTTAATGTTAGTCACACAGTGTGCTATGCAGTTGGGGGAAGGGAGAAGTCTTACCATGGGTGACAGGACAGGCAAAAACCCAGAAGGCTAGGATTCTCTGCCCCTCCCTCCCCGCTGACCTTGAGTAAGTTTCCCCAGGGCTCTGAGCCTCCTTTTTTCCTCTGTGTAACAGATGATGATAAAAGTTCCTGTGCCTCAGGCTATTTGGAAGATCTTGTGTGATCAAGGTGGTTGTTACAAGTGTTTATGAAGTCAGATTCAAACAAAAGGATTAGTGTATTAGTACTGACCAACGTAAAACCTAAGGAGCTCTGGTGGCACAGTGCCTAAAGTGTTTGCTAACCAGAGGGTTGGTGGTTCAAACTCACCAGCTCTTTGGAAAGGGCCACAGGGCAATCTGCTTCCATAAAGATTTACTGCCTTGGAAACCCAATGGATTTTGCTATGAGTCAGAATCGACTCAATGGCAGTGGGTTTTTTAATTTAATATCTTGGCCTTGGAGACAGTTTCTTTCAGGTCACCTGTGTTTCTGGTCTGGATATTTCTTTAGTTCCTGGAGCCCTAGCTCCTGAGCAGCCTCCTACTCCTGGCCCTGCCTCCAGCCAACTCCCTCTCACCCTGGGCAGAGCCTAGGAAATGCTGATGTTTGGCAGCATGGACTAATTCCCTTAGGGGAACCTGGAGCAAATCTTTCTTTCCAGCCTCTTCTCCCTCAGGACCACCAGGTCTCAGTAACATACCCATTGTGAAGATGGAGCTGTAACTGTGGTCAGTTTCCTTCTGGGGTGTGCTGTGGCCTGCAAGCCCCTCCCATGCTCAGGGCCTCTCTGCCCCCTTGTTCTAGGGACCGCCTCACTCACAATGACATCGTGGCTACCACCTACCTGAGTATGTCTAAAATCTCTGCCCCTGGAGGAGAAATAGAAGGTAAGTGCTCCAGGCTTTCCATGTGCCCTCCTCCTGTCTCTGTCTTATGCCTCAAGTTTGAGAGTGTGCAGAAAAGGGAAGCCTAGAAGGCCTGGTAGCGTAGTGCCTAAGGCACTTGACTGCTAACCAGAAGCCTGGCGGTTCAAACTCACCAGCCACTCCTCGGAAGGAAGGTTGGGCAATCTACTTCCATAGTGATATCGCCTCGGAAACCCAAGGAGGGGTTGCTCTGAGTAGGGTCTGACTCAACAGCACATAACAACAACAACAACAACAAGGCCCTTAATGCCCATTTTCCATGGAGAAGGGCTCTGCCAATGAGAGCGATGGGATGGCAGGTATTTGGGATTCTCCACCCCTCAGATGGTGGGGCAGATAACCACGTGGATGGTGCAGAGAGGACTCCTCACCCCTGCAGATAGTACTGGGGGCTGTGGCTACCCTGTCCACTGGGTTCTTTGTGGGCCAACTGGGCTCTCACATTTTCTATTTTGTGCTTTCATTGGCCTATTAAAAACTAATCCATCATTGTTTAAAAATTTTAAATAAAGAGATAATCTGAAAGAAGAATGTAAAATTCACTCTGTGAAATTACCCATATGCTTACCCTCAGATAAGAGCAAACTATTAGTATTCTGGGCCCCTTTTGTATGAATGTGTATATGGACAGGTAGACACTGGTATATCTGTGTCTGTACATGTATATATACAATTAAAAAACAAGTTGTTTTGAAAAATTGCTTTTGCCACTTGGCAGTACAATATAAATGACTTTTCATATTATCAAATAATCTTTAACAACACAATTGTAAATGAACATACATATCCCACTGTTAATTAACTAGTTAATAGTGATATTTAGGTGTTTTCTAGTTTTTCTATGTTTTAAAAAATTAACTTTACAAGTAATATTTTTCACCAGAATCTTTGTATGATTCATGATTTTTCTTTTGGATAAATAACCTAGAAGTGGAATTGCTGTGTCGAAGGATTTGACCATTTAAGAGGCTTTTGGTTTATATCAAAATTGCCCTTTAAAACAGTTAGACTAATTTGTACTCTGATTACTCCTATAAGCCTATTTTCCTGGACCTTCACCAACACGGGGCAAACTAATAATATTAAAAGAGAATTTTGTTAATTTGGTGGGAAAAATGGTATCTCATTGTTGCTATAATTTTTATTTCTTTGATAGCTGGTGAAGTTGACCAATGCAAATTTAAAAAATAAGTATATCTATGTTTATTTTAGGAGCTCTGGTAGTGTGGTGCCTAAGGCATTTGACTGCTAACCAGAAGGCTGGCGGTTCAAACCCACCAGCCACTCCTCAGAAGGAAGGTTGGGCATCTACTTCCATAGTGATACGGCCTCAGAAACCCAAGGAGGGGTCACTATGAGTCGGGTCTGACCCAAGGGCACATAACAACAACAACACAACATGTTTATTTTACATAATATGTTATATCATTTTTAATAATGACTTTATTCTTATATCTTTTATATTTATTCTATTGTGAATTATCTGTTCACATTCTTGGCCCATATCTCTGATGGCATGTTTGTCTTTTTGTCATTCTTTTGTAAGAGTTCTGTATGTATATGCATAGATAAGAACTTTTTGTCTGTCATATATATGGTACATAATTTTCCTCAGTTTTATTTTATCATGTAATAGTTTTTGATGTATAGAAAATTAAAATTTTTATGTAGCCAAATCTGTTAATATTTTCCCTAGTGAATAAGGTAGGGATTTAACATAACTTTTTTTTTTTTTTTAAATTGTCCTTTTTTGGTACCAATACTATATACTGAATAATATTTCCCTATATTTTGAAATGCCACTTTATCACCCACTAAATGTATTCTTTAACCTGTTTCTGGATTTTCTATTTTCAACTGGTATGTGTACTTATTTCTCAGGTTTTGGTATCTGGATTATGCTGGCTCTGTAAAATTAATTGGAAAGATTTAAAGTCTTCTCTAACATCTGGAACAGTTTATATAACATAGGAATATAATCTTTTGAGGGTTTGAAAGAATTCACCCATAAAACCATACGGGCTGGGTGCCCTTTTGAGCGGGTGTAGTACTAGCTTTTTAAAAACGTTTTCAGTTTCTCTTATGATCATTGTTATTTTTAGCGTGTTATTTTTTTTCCTAGTCAATTTTGATAATCTGTATTTTCCTAGAAAAGCATCCATTACATTGAAGTCTTCTAATTTATTTATTGTTTTGCACATCAGTCTACTATAATTTAAACAATTTTCTCTGCCTATGGTGTTTTCCCCTTTCTTATTTCTAATGCTATGTTTTTTTTTCTTCTTGATTGAGAAAAGCAAACTGTTAGAAGTTTGTTTATTTGACTTTTCAAAGAATCTGTTTTTGAATGTATTTACTAATTCTGATACTTTCTTTGCTTTTCTAATTCTTTATTCTGTTTCCCCTTTTTACTTTTCTTCAACTTTCTCTAGACTTATTTTGTTATTTCCATTTAAAAATTTCTATTTTCTTGAGATTATTTAAAAAATTTCTTGAACAATGAAAGTATGATTTCTGCCTTATATGTCATGCTTAAAATGCCTTCTGTAACCTCCTAAGTTTATATTGAACTGTTTTTATGATTTTTTCACATCTAAATATTTAATCTGGTTTGAATTTATTTTTGTGTATATTCCGATTGCAGTCTGATTTGATTCCTTGGTGGGTACTTTTTTTTTTTTTTTTCTGATTAGATGCTTATAGGAATTCATCTTTTTTTCTTGTATTTTTAAAAAATTACTTGGATTATATAAATCTGGGATATGGTGAGTTCTTAAGTCTGAGCTGAGGATTAGTTTATTATAACACTGTAATGTGGACACATGGAGACAGGGTAGGGTAGGGTAAGCAGTGGAGCTCTGGGACTGGCAGCTTGGATTTGAATTTTGTTCTACTTCTTTATAATTGGCTGAGTTGCTCCAGGCTCCTTTCTATAAAATGGCAACTCTTACGAGTCCTAACCTCACAGGGTGTTTGTAAGGATTGAGTGAGATTATAAATGTAAAGTTCTTATAGTACCTGGTACATTTTAAGCCCTAATGTTATGTTTGCTATTTGTTATCATTATTATTGGCTTTCTGTGTCACTAATCTGATTTTTTTTTTTTTTGTTGCTGCAGCAATTCTGCTCTTTACTGCCTCACTTGTGGTTTAAAATTGGCTATTGCATTTTTAATTTCCTGTCAATTCTTGTTTTCCCTCGATCATCCTTTTTATATTATCTTTTTCTTCTTTCTATTCTCTCTGTTCTTTCCCAGGAGTTTTGCTTTTGTTCCACAGAGGTCCTGTCCCCTTGCGCTCTTTTGAGGGTAACAAATTGTTTCCTGAAAATTTCAGACGACACTCCCTCGAGTCTTACAGATGCTGCTTCTGTGTCTGGTGGACAGTGTTATTTTCCTCCCTTTATTTACTCTAAGGAGGTCTGTTCCATGCGGGTGTCTCTTTGGAGACAGTGTCTGTGGGTCTCTGTCCATCTGTGTGCTGGCTCAGTTCCCTGCTCAGATCTTTAGCTGGAGAACACGTTGATGTGTTTCTTTCCTGATAGACTCTACCTAGTGCTTCCAACTTGGTGTCTTCTCTTCCAATCCTTTCTTCTAGCTCCTCTGAAACATTTTTTTTTTTTCCCACTTTCAATGATAGGAACTTTCAAACACACACAGAAGTAGGGAACTGTACATGCAGCTTTGAGATCTAGCTGCTCTCTGCCATTGCGATTTCATCTCTGATACATTTAATTGGTGGGTTCACAGAACGGTGTTCCAGCAGGCTGTTCTCAGGGTTCCTCCTGCCCCAGGCCCTCCTCATCCTAACTGTGGAATTACCTGTCCCAGAATGCAGTCCCCCTCAGTAATTACTGTTCAGATAGTTTCTGAGAATGGTTGTCCCAGGTAGATAGGCAGAAGGAGTTGAGGTGAGGACAGTGCAGCATAGGGGCACAGTCAGACCTCTTGATGTGGAAGGAAGTTTTTGTTGGTGCTGCTCCTGCCTCTGAATCTAGACCTTCCTCTTTCCCATAGTGGCTGTTTGATGAGGCTACACGTGTGCCAGCCACCACCCACCTGATGAGAGTTTAGATTCCACCCAGGTTCCAGTGTCCGGACCCCTTTTTCCCCATCAGTATTCAATTAAGGTGGTGACGCTGTTGCCAGGTGCCATTGAGTAGATTCCAACTCATGGTGACCCCCTGTGATAGAACAGAACTGCTCTATAGGGTTTTATAGGCTGTAATCGTCACAGGGGCAGATCACTAGGTCTTTCTCCGGCAGAGCCACTGGGTAGGTTCAAGCTACCAACTAAAGTTGGCAGCTGAGCGCTTAACCACTGTACCACTCGGACTCCTTGGTGGTGATGTTAGCTCTGATATTTCTCTGTTGTCCATGTGCATATTTTAACCAGAAGGTGAGAGGGGTGCTTATTTGCCCACTAGGTGGCGCTCAGGTAACGGGCAGCCCATTGTGCTTTGGACAGAGGCATTTACAAGCAGCAGCTCCTTCTTTCACAGATGGTTTAGGAGGAGAAGGAGAATCTTCATGCTACCAGGACATCATTTGAAAATAGGCAGTTAAGTAGCTTGGTCCATGTACCAAGAGTTCAATTTATCCCTTAAGCTGGAGCCATTCTTTATGATCACTCAGACTCTCTGATGTCCTTCCCTCACAGGTGTTTGTTTCGGAGGGGAGCTTCTCTCCAGGCCCTGACATCAGTGCTTGCCTTGCTCCAGGCCTAGCTTCCCCCACTTTTCATTCGAGACTCCTTCAGAACACATCACTTGAGCTTTCCTTTCAGGGGTGTTGTATTTTTTCGCCACATTAGGGTGGTACAAGCTGTGAGACACAGCTCTTTACTTCCTCACTGCTCTCAAAACCCAGACTCAACCAAACTGTCAGAAAAATTTGTTTTCCCCTCTTATATCTCCTTACCCCATGGTTCACCAGATTATTTGGTTCAACCAGGAGTGTGTGTGTGTGTGTGTGTGTGTGTGTGTTTCTAGTGAGGGGAGGATCTAACACTAGCCTCTTCAGCTCTTCTGCACACAGTCTTGCCTGGGCACACTTAAGTGTTCCTTAGATCCTAGGCTCAAAAGTATTTAGTGAAATTTTTATTTTTTAAAAAGGAGTGCTTTCTCTAGAAGTTTAGTTCTTTTGAAAGGTAAAACCTATGAAAATGACACAGATTTTTTTAAAATATAGCTTTATATATATGAATATATGCTACATAAATTGCACTCACATCCTAAAGTTTCTCCACAGTGAAAAAAATTCAAAGTTATTTTATGGGGCAATTATGGTGATTTCCCAATAGTTTCAAGTTTTCCTTCCTGTTTGGTGTCAGGCAGCCACATGCTAGCCCTAAGTTTAATCCTAACCCTAGACCTAACCCTAATCCTAACCCTCGCCATAGCCCTGACTCTGTCTAGATCTAGCCCTAGCTCTAGCACTAACCCTGACCCTGACACTAAACCTAACCCAAGTATAAACCCAACCCTAACCCTATCCCAGCCCTAACCCTATCTTAGGATCAATCCCTGAAGAAGGATATCATGCTTGGTAAAGTGGAGGGTCAGTGAAAATGGGGAGGACCCTCAGTGAGGTGGATTGACATGGTGGCTATGATGTTGGCCTCAAGCATGAGGTGATTGTGAGGTGGCATGGGAGGTGGGTGAAAGGGCAGGGCTGGCAGCAGGTAGTGGAGACACAGGCATTCCCAGGACTATCTGTGCTGTGTGGCTTACTGAGCTGGGGCTTGCTCTGTGTCTCCTTCAGCTTCCACAGGCGAGAGTCAGGTTGGCTGCTCAGGCCAGAGAACTGGGAGTGTTCATGTGTGTTTTGGGACTTCCACAGCCCCTGCTTCCCTGGGCTTAGGGAAAACACATCAAAACACACCAAGTTATATTTTGGCAGAAGGGTAATGAGTGAATAGAGGCTTTCTCTTGAGTGGCTTAAGTGGTCACTCTGCCCTTGACTTTATGAGCTTTCTCCAGATGGAAGGGAGAGAACCTGGCGTGATCCTCAGCACCTAGAGACCAGTGACCCTGCCTGAAATTAGACATCATTGGCCTAAAATGTCAGCAGTGCCAGGCCACATCTTATCCTGCAGTCCTAGTGCCTGGTACTGTGCCTGGTTAGGTTGCTGAATGAATGAATAAACACATGAATGCATGAATAAATGAAAAATGGTGTTAGATTGGCGGTTGGGAACCAGGCTACTCCTTGGTGTTCTTAGTCTCCATGTGTTGGTCAGATGGGTGGTGGGATTAGGGGATATCTGTGCTGGGTTGGGGCACTGTCTGCACCAGGATTCAGGGTCATTCTGTGGGTGGGAAGCTGAGTTTGACTCTGCAAGAAGCACATGGGGGTCAGACTAGTGACCTCGGCCCCATTAGCCCGAGATAACTGGCTGGGCCTGTTTGTAATCATTTTGAAGGAGCTTAACATGGAATCTGTTTGCTTCCTGTGGGCCCGACGGCTGCTCTCCACAGCCTGCAGCTGTGCCTGCCATGCTTGTCCTCTGGCTGCTGCTGAAAGCTCCCCCATGGCCGTGGGCCTGGCTCCCCGACTGATGAAAACGTATTCCTGTGGATATGAAAATGGCCATGAACTATGATTTCTGAAGCCTTGACTTCTGCCAGCCAGCATTCCTGGTTGAGGCTGGCTGCAGAGGGCTGAGGGATAGATCCCAGGGTCTCAGGTCCCACCTGCAGCTGGGTCTTCTCCTCCTTGCTGTCTCTGCCATTGCTCGTTCAGCCCTGTCCTCGTATTCATGCTTTCATACTCCCTTTTTCTTTTCTCTCCATTCTTTCTCATTGTGTATCAGCTCCTTCTTTCTTCACAATGTTTTGCTTAGCTATCAGCTCCTAATTGTAATCATAGAGCTACAAGGAAATTAATAATAGGCATATTCTGGGAGGAGACCCACAATATTCTAGGTAAAGGTGAACAATGAATGAAATAGGGATTTCAACAAATTATCCCCCGGGTTGGCCATGACCCCAGACTTGGTTACACTTTGCTAGTTGGAGAAGGAGAAAGAGGAGCTCAGATGCAGGAAGATGCAGAAATTGGAGAGGACAGGGAAAGAAGACTGAGGAGCCCCACTCCCTTGGGGGCATCTTGTACTTGCCTTAGAAATGAGGTAGATGTGTCAGAGCATCTCCGTCCATGCTTCTCTTGTTTCTAGAGTCCATTACCAGCATTTAGGAGCACACTCATGTTTAGAACCTTCAGCTAATGGGCATGGTCTGGTACTGTGCTTCATTTGAAGTAGCAGGTGCCAGAACTCAGATCCCAGTGGTTGCTGTTGTGAAAATGCAACATGATGCCTTCAGGAGCAATACTGGAAATGGCCACTAGATGGAGATGTTGTTCCTCGAAACAGCATCTCCCAGTGAACTTTGGTCTCCAGTGTCAACCTTCCTGTTCTGGAGGAGTGCAGGGTTTGCCTCCCTGCCTAGCCTGGCCCGTTTGTGTTTCCCTCACCCTTTCTTTGTGTCTGTACTTTGTTTCCCTCACTTATCTGACTATAATATGGCAAACCACATTTTTGGTTGTCATTTCTTGAATGTATCCAGTCAAGTTTGGGGTCCAATTTTCAACTGAAAGACAGACATTCACAGACTCAGGTGGGAGAGGCCCGGTGGTTCCCATGGTGGTGGGGGCTGCGTCTGACTGGGGGTGTGTGAAGCTGGAACCATCAAATGTGTGATGATTTAGTTTGTGATAAATTCACAGCTGGGGTGGGGGTGGGCCCGCGGGCCACATCTGTTTCCCACACGGGAGCTGGGAGCTGCATTTCCATCTGTCTGTCTGCCAACTCTCATCCACGTGCTCCGTCCTTGTAACCCCATGCCTCCCCCCAGCTGTACCCATCTAACCCCTTTTCCATTTCTTTACGCTTCAGAGGAGCCTCCAGGTGTGGTCAAGCCTCCTCCAGCCACAGACCGTATGTTGCCTTCTTCTTGGGGCTGGCAAGGGGCGGGGCCTTGGGGATTTTGTTGCGGGGAATTTTGTGATTTCCTGAGCTGGGACTGAGATTCCCCACCACAGTCCCCAAGTTTACCTTTGGCTGTTACCTCTCAACCGCTATTGAATGTGTAAATCGCTTGGAATGCTTTAAGGGCAATTCCCTCTCAGCCTGGGCTTGAGCTGTTGCTCAAATGAGCCCACTCTCTGACAGGGAAAGGCGGGGCTGGGGTGGGGGTGTGCAGGATTGAAGGAGAAGGTGGGCAGTGACCTAGAGGAGGCCAGGGCAAGTGGAAAACTTTTGAAGTTGAAATTCATAAGGCAAATCATGATCGAGATGATTAGTATGAATAGTAATGCTCAGTGGGGTCCCTCAGTGGGGTCCCTAAGTCTCATACCTCCCCACCTCTGCCTTGGGTGTGGTACCAGACCCCTGTCTGTACTGGGGACAGGAAGAGAGGAATTGATGAAGGACACGGGGGGGGGGTTTGCTGATGATGGGAAGGGGGCAGATCCTCTAGGTGGGTCATATCTCATTTCTCAGAGGCCTGCTTAGAGCCAGCTTCTGTCTTTTCCTCCCTTTCAGGGTCTCTGCAGCAGTGGGACTCGGTGTTCACAGGGTGCCCCCTCTTTCTGGCTCAAGCACATCCTTGCCAAGGCCCCTTATCCTGTGCCGACTTTGCCACATCCTTTTGTGGTTTGGGTTGTCCCAGGTGGTTCCCACTCACATCCCCCACTTCCTACCTTTGGCATTCTGGAAACATTCACTTCTCCTTTGATACAAAAGGGAAACCCTGGTCTTTGGGGGTTTTCTGAGTATCTCCAGAGAAGTCCTGTCCTGGGGAACTCAGCCAAGCTGGAAAACCATGACATTAACTACAGAGAGTCTCTGCAGAGAGTGGAAATTATGTGGAGAAAAGATTTTTCCTCATTAGTATTGTAATTCTCATTCTAACTGTCCGCAAATCTAAAAGGTTGTTCTTTGAACAATGTCAGCGGGGAGAAGGAATGCTGAGACTAGACAAAGCCATTAGGTTGTCTGTCTCAGTGGACTGCATAAGGACACGGGATGGGGGTGGGGGGAGGGGCTTTGCCTGGGGCTGCCCCGTGAGGAAGGACACCTAGCATACTTTTGGCATGCTAAGGCCCCTCCCTGAGCCCCTGGGAGATGGCTTCTCTGGGTCTCCTCCATGCCCTTTTGCAGTGGAGGGCCTGAGACACTGGTAGAGGTGCAGGATGGAGGGGGGTCTGGGGTGGGTGTGGCCTGAGGACAGGGACAGGAAGAGGGGGGCTCTGTGCCTCTGAGGCTAGACCATTTTGGGACCAGCCACTTTATTGCCATGTGTTTCTTTGCATCTCTGAGTCTCAGTTTCCTCATGGGTAAAATGAGACTAATAAAAGTGATAAAAGTGTGCATGTCTCAGCACAGTGGGGAGGATGACAGGAACTTATGGAAGATAATGGTAGCTTTCACTAAGTTGTTTTTCCTTTACCTGGGTTGCATCAGTGGGTATGTAGGAAACAGTTTACTGGGCTCTGATCCCTGCCTGTGTTTCTCAGTGGACGACCATCTGGGCTTCCTCCCCACCTTCGGGCCCTGCTATGTCAACCTCTATGGCAGCCCCAGGGAGTTCACGGGCTTCCCAGACCCCTACGCAGAACTCAACACGGGCAAGGTGAGCCAGTCTGAGCCCCAGCCCGAGGGCAGGATGCCAGACCTCAGGTTCTCTACGTCCCCGGGCCTGTGTGTGGGGTCTTCTACCCCAGCTGGGTAGCATCTGGGTCCAGCCTGGACTCCCAGGGCCTGAGCATACCCAGGGCCAGGGTAGCCAACCTCCCAGGATTCTCTTCCCAGCCCCAGAGGAACCTGGGCCCCACCCATCTCAGGGTTCATCTTCTCTCTGGCTGGGTGGAAGTCTGGTGCTGATCATTTGGGTGGTTCAAGCATGTCCCCTGAACTGTCTGGGCCATGATTTCCCCATCAGAGCAACTGGGGCAGTTCATGGACTTCTTGGGTACCTGGGAGGTGAGTGACCCTCCACTCACCTGCTCCTGTGACCTCACTCTACTCTCAGGGGGAAGGTGTGGCCTACCGAGGCCGGCTCCTGCTCTCTCTGGAGACCAAATTGGTGGAGCACAGTGAGCAGAAGGTGGAGGACCTCCCTGCAGATGACATCCTCCGGGTGGAGGTAAAGGCATCTCTCTGGCAAGGACTGGCCTCGAAGTGTCCTGCCAGGGAGGCCCCAGTACTGCCTGCCCTCATTGTGCCTACTCTCCCTGGGCCTCTGTGTCTCAGATGAGAAGCAGGAACCATCCACAACACCCACCCTGCCTCCCTGGAGGGATACGCAGAGGCACAAAGATGATAAGTGAAAGCATTTAAAAAGTCTAGAGCTCGATGCAAAATAAAGTGCAGTTTTATAGTAATATAATAGCTAACATTTATTAAGCAGTGCCAGACAGGGAGTCCCTGAGTGGCACAACAGTTAAGTAGCTGCTAACTGAAAGGTTGGAAGGTTGAACCCACCCAGAGGCACTTCCAAAGAAAGGCTTGGTGATCCACTTCAAAAATCAGCCATTGAAAACCCAAGGGAGTGCAGTGCTACTCTGACACACTGGTTGCCATGAATCAGAATTGACTTGACAGCAGGTGGTTTGCACTGGGAGGACTAGATCCTGTGCTAGCAACTCACAGTCTTTGTATCAGTGAGTCCTCCCAGCACCCCTGTGAGGAGACTGAGGGTCAACTGTATCCAAGCAGTGAATGGTGGAGCTGGGCCTTGTATTCTGGAGTCCACTGTACTGAGTCAGCATGCTGGTTTAAATCTTCAGACTCTGTGATCAGGTAGCACTGGTTTGAATCTTGGCTCTACCCCTTCCAAACTGTGTCCATTTCCCTATCTGTAAACCAAATCTGTCACCGGTGAGTCGATTTAACTCATGGTTACCCCGGTATTGCACAGTAGAGCTGCTCTGCAGGGTTCTTTTGGCTGCAGTCTATTAAAGACAGATTGCCAGGCCTTTCATGCAGCGTACTCTAGAGAGGTTAGGGTGACAATTATACTTACCCCATAAGGTTGTTACAAGAATGAATTAAGTAATGAATGCATGCTACTGCATGCAGTGAATACACAGTAGGTTTAAGTTATTATCACTGTTTATCTGAAACTCAGCTGTCTGTAACCCCTCATCCTCTCTGCCTTCCATGAGGAGAATTGTAAAATCATCTTGGTTCAAATTAGAGCATATCTTTGAATACCTACTGTGTTCTCAGCACTGTGCCTGATGCCCAGCTGGGACAATGAGATTAATTCACTCCAGTAAATGGCAGATGGCAACCTGTCTGGAACACAGCACTGGCCAGTGTGAAGGAGATGCTGGGTGGCGTGGGCTGTCTGAGCAGGAGGATGGTGGTTTGGAGCTTTCATCTCCTTCTGAACAGAGACAAGGCCCAGGTTGCCCTGGGGGGCCCTGTGGGAGATCTCACTCCCCTGACTTGGTGGTGCCATTGCTGCTGGTTTGGATTAAGGAGCAGCATGACCTTGGAGGAGTAGATCTTATTAGGGAAACGTGGCCAAACACACACAAACCTGGAATGAGTTTGCTCAGTTAGTAACCAAATCTGGACATTGTTTCTTAGTTGGACCATTTGCCACCCATCTGCCCAGCCAGGAGTTACTGGGCGCCAGCCATGGCCAGGGGCTACTGGACGTATGAGCCCTCCCCATGCTGGATGTCTTCCTCTGCCACTCTGTAACCCTGTGTTTGCCCTCTGCTCTCAGAAGTACCTCCGGAGGCGCAAGTACTCCCTGTTCGCTGCCTTCTACTCAGCTTCCATGCTGCAGGACGTAGATGACGCCATCCAGTTCGAGGTCAGCATCGGAAACTACGGGAACAAGTTTGACACAACCTGCCTGCCACTGGTCTCCACCACCCAGTACAGCCGGGCGGTCTTCGATGGTGAGCCCAGAGGCTGGGTGCTGGTGTGGGGCAGTGGATAAACCCTAAGTCCTGCCTCCTGGTAAACCTGCTCAGGATGTCCTGTGCTGGTCTCCTCTGCCACTTCCTCTCCCTGCCCTGCCACAGACAACATCCCACAAACAAGTGGTCAGCGTCAGTCTTAAGCTACTGCAGTTATTACACAGTATTTGTTGAGCTTGGCCTTGAGACTTCAGGGAGAATGTGCTTGGATTCCCAGGGTCGTTCTAACGCCTTTTCTGTTTTGATGTGCTAAGGAGCCCTAGTGAAAGCAGCAACGGCCTGCTCAGTCCATGAAGGGAACTCAGGCACCTGTTAGAACGTGTGCCACATGTGTCCACAGGGAGTTCCTGGATTGGGGGGGTGGGTAGGTACCTGTCTCCTTCCCAGAGTGCCCAGAAGGCTCAAGCTCTGCAACTGCCCATCCCACCCACTCGTCCTGGCCCAGTACTCAGGGTCTTCTTCCCACTGCCAGGGTGCCACTACTACTACCTACCCTGGGGCAACGTGAAGCCTGTGGTGGTGCTGTCATCCTACTGGGAGGACATCAGCCACAGGATCGAAACTCAGAACCAGCTGCTCAGGATCGCCGACCGGCTGGTGAGTGGAAAGCTGCCCAAACCTGCAGACCCCCGTGTGCAGGAACCCCCACCAGTGGGCATCTTCAGACCTGCCCACACACAGTGCACACAACTCTGCCTGCGGACCTTCATGTGTCTGATGTCTTTGTGTCCTGATGATGCCAAGTCTGCAGTCCTGGGTACTGGGAAGAGAGGAGATGAGATGAAAATAATCCTGGGGGAGCCCCTGGTCTGATGTGGGAGATAGCACAGAGGGAGACCAAGCTAGGAGCAGGGCAGAGCCTTGAACTATTCATTCATTCACCAAATGTCTTTGACTCTTGCCATACACATGGGCTTGTGCTAAAACTGGGAGGCCGCAGAATGGAGACAGGTCCTGCCCCTGGTTTTAGGGAGTCAGTTGAGTAAAGGAGAGAATAGTTCACCAATGCCTCTCACACAGGAAGTTCCAAACTTAAATTCAGGGCAATGTTCCAGGGCTACCAAGAGAGATAGACATGGGGGCTCAGAGGAGGGAGAGTGGCTAAGGAGCTCTGAGAGGGCATTAGAGGGTGGCAAGTGGGCTGAGTTTGGGGGGAAAGGTGAGAGGTGAGAGCCCAGTTAGGATGCCACTGCAGGGTCTGGGGAGAGTACCAGGCTCTGGGAAAGAGATGACCTTGGGAGAAAATAGTGGGACTAGAACTTGTCGGAAATGAGTTTGGTTTGTTTGGTAGAACTAAAAGGACTTGGTGGTTGATTGGATTTAGGGAGGAGAAAGGCCTGTGAGAAGTGGCTTTAGGTCTTTGGAGCTAGGGGGAAAGGGAGGTGTGGGATTGGGAAGTCAGAGGAATTGAGACATTGGGAAAAAAAAGCAGAGTGTACAAGATCAGGGGGTGAGTTCTGTTTTGGATGTGACCTGAGCCTTCCAGAGAGTTGGGAGCTGCCAACCTGGCACCTGGTGGTCGGTCAGAGAATGGAGGAGAATTGAAACTGGGCAGAGGTGTAAAAGCCAAGGGAAGTGAGAAGGCCAGGGGGGTGGCTGGCGATCTTGGTGGTGGTTCCAAGGTTGTTTCTATGGCCTGGATGGGGTGGAGGCTCACCCACTTAGGCAGTGGAGGACGCGAGTGAGGCCCTGCTGTTGAGAAGACAGGGGGAGATTGAAGTAAATGAGGAGCCAGCTCAAGGAAAGGTAGGAGTAGAAGAGACTTGGGTACTTCTGTAGGATGAAGAGTTAAAAGGAAAGCACAGTTACAAGGAAGGTTGAAGGGGAGGGAGAATTGGGATCTTGAAGCAGCTTGGGAGTGGGTCTAGGCCCAGGGGGAAGGTCATGGTGGCCCACAGTTTCTCTGAGAGGGGTGCTTCAAGGAGAGGGGAGAGGAGGAGATCAGGAAACACAAGATGGAAGGGAATTTGGAGTGGATGCTCTGGTAGCATAGTGGCTAAGGCACTTGACTGCTAACCAGACGGCTGGCGGTTCAAACCCACTAGCCACTCCTCGGAAGGAAGGTTGGGCAATCCTACTTCCGTAGTGATACTGCCTCGGAAACCCAAGGAGGGGT
>NW_006921652.1:11151066-11155327 GCF_000298275.1 Orycteropus afer afer
ACTTCCGTAGTGATACTGCCTCGGAAACCCAAGGAGGGGTCGCTATGAGTCAGGTCTGACTCGACGGCACATAACAACAACAACAGCTGTATAGTTCTAGACTCCATCATCTGGATCCTTCTCTTACAACAAGACTCCAGGGTCTAGGAGAGCAAGGGCTGTTTTCTATTTCTAGGGTCTCTCCCCAGCTCAGGAAGGCTAATGGTTGGGGGTGGGGTACACGAGCACTGAGAGGCAAGCCCTTGTTCTCATGGTTGTCCCAAGAGTGGTCTCCACATCCCTCCTCAGGAGGCCCATGGAGATGGATGCTGAAAGAAAGAGCTTGAGGGAGGGGATCAGATACCACCAGGAGTGACCAGGGCTAGGGGACTAATGGACCATGTGATCCTCAGCCTGTATGACCACAAGACCAGAAGAACTAGATGGTGCCAAGCTACCACTGTCAACCACTCGGAAAGGGATCAGTGCAGGAGATCCTGGATAGAGTGGGAGAACAATGTGGAACAAAACTCAGAATCATAAAAAGACCAGGTTTATTGGTCTGATGCAGCCTGGTGAGACCTCCGAGACTATGGCCCCTAGTTTCAGGTCTGGAATTGAACTCACTCTTGTGGTTTCCAATGAAACAACAGACAGGCATATAGGGTGAACATTTATATCAGGTAGATACACTTCTTGCAATAATCAATCATGAGAGAACAGAAGGGCAGTTTTTGCGCAGGGAGATGGCTCAGGGGCAGGAATGCATAGGAAAGAAGAGCACAGGGAAGTGGTAACCACAGGGAGGAAGTGGGAAGAGGCTGTTACATTGTGGGGAATTGTAGTCAGTGTCATGAAACAAAATGCATATGAACTGGTGTATGAAAAATGAATTTGCTTTGTAAACTTTCACCCAAATCACAATTAAAAAAAAAAAAAAAAAAAAAGAGTGACCACAGCTGTGGCAGTTTAGAGAAGGAACTTCCTAGAGTTTGACGTGGCCTGAGTGCCCCTGGAGGAAGGGGACCCGAGCATATTGAGTGGTAGAATTTGGACAGGTGAGAATGTTACACATGGGGAGATGAAATGGGCAGAGCTCAGAGAGGGTCACTTAGCTATGTGAAGTCAGACCTGGGTTGAAGTGTGTATGTAGGGGGCAGTGAGGAACAGGAAGAAGTCAACTTCTGTTGAAGTTGTATACATACCTGAACTCATGACAACGAGTGAGGTTGAAATACTAGGCTTGGGAATTGGATTTGTCTGGGTGTGCAGAGCCCTGGAAGGCAGACCCTGGTTTGTCTGGTCTGGGTTCTACCTTCTTTGCTCCAGCTGTTCGTTCCTTTTTGGCTCAGGAGCTGTGCTGAGGTGACAGGGCCTGGGGCTAGGGCCCAGTGTGTGACCCCCCTTCTTCCATTTGCCTGTTTCACAGGAAGCTGGCCTGGAGCAAGTCCATCTGGCCCTGAAGGCACAGTGCTCCACTGAGGACATGGACTCCCTGGTGGCTCAGCTGATGGATGACCTCATAGTAGACTGCAGGTAGGGGGTACCTGGTGCCCACAGCACCCTTCCTCCCTTGCTCAGCGAGGTCTGCTTTTCTGGGGACTGTTGGTTTGTGGTGGTGAGCGACGGCACGTCTCCCAGCCACGCTTGGCCAGCAGTCCAGCCCAGGCTGAGTCCGAAGGTGGTAGAACCAGCACGGGGAGTTGAAAAGGTGACATTCAGAGCAGGTCATAAATCTCCCTGCAGCAGCGGCAGCTGTGGGCCCGGGGCGGCCCAGCTCACCTGAATGGGGAGCATTGTGTCTCTGATCCCCGACCTCTTATTTCCCTGATGGAATCTCCAGGAGAAGCAGGAGGGGGAGGACGGTGCCCCTCCTTCTCCCAAGGCCAAGTCGGGCACCTCGGTTTCTGTTTAGCCTTCTATCGACGAGGCTGATTGTCAACTTCAGGAAAACAGAATTCAGGGGGGATGATGGAGCATATGGGGGCTTGGAGGCCTGGCTGAATGAGGAGCCTCTCAGCATCTCCTCCACTGACAGGTGGTATGGACTATAGCCTCCCACCAGCTTTGAGCCTGTTTTCTCATTGTCAACCTGGCATCACAAAGAAAGACTTTGTAAATGTCACATGGCTAGAGTACCTGGCCTTTAGGGAGTATTTAATAAATGGTGGCTAAAGAGTCCTGGGGTGCAGTGGTTAAGGCATCTGGTTGCTAACTAAAAGGTTGGCAGTTTGAACCCACTAGCTGCTCTGTGGGAGAAAGATGAGACAGTCTGCTTTCATCAAGATTTACAGCATTGGAAACTCTATGGGGCAGTTCTACTCTGTCCTATAGGGTCATTATGAGTTGGAATTGACTTGGTGGCAGTGGGTTTGGTTTGGTGGTGCAATGCTGAAGCACCGTCTGCTAATTGAAAGGTCAGTAGTTTGGACCCTCCAGTGTTCCTTGGGAGAAAAGACCCGGTGACCTACTTCTGTAAAGCTTACAGCCTAGGAAAGGCCATGTTGGAGTTCTGCTCTGTCACAGAGGGCCACTATGAGTCAGAACCAACTGGACAGCACACAACAATAATAACAGTATTATCAAGAAGGAGAAATACCAGGAGACTTAGGTTCTGGTCCCTGTAACCAACATTGCGCCTTTGGACAACTTTACTTTCCTGGACCTCAGTTTTCCCAGCTGTTGAATGGACTTAACAATAAATAATTGTCTTTCTACCCTCCATGGGGATAAGAGTGAACATAAGTACATGTATTCTGTGCTCTCTCCTAAACCTTGTGTCCCCCTCTTCCTGATGCAGTCCTCCATCCACCTGCTGGGAAGTGCATCTTGATCAGACACTGTTACTCTAAAGAAATGCCTCCCCTCACCCCAGGGATGGGATTTCAGACAGACCATTCATCCATTCCTAGACCTTCCTGAAGCCTGGCAGGCTCTGTGCCAGGCACCCAGAGCACATTGACAGGGTGCAGCTTCCACCCTCCAGGGATGACGGATGCAAAGGGCCAGAGGCATGGGCTGCAGGAGGTCAGAGCAAGTTCATCTCAAATTTCATCTCAGTCAAACAGGTCTAATTTTAGGGTGCTTCCTGGAGGACAGGGTACCCGATGTGCACTCTGAGGGAGGAGTGGGGGTCATCACTGTTGGCTGTGGGGAGTGGGCAGAGAGGTTGATGCCCAGTCAGGACAGGAATTTATAATTATTGCATTGTTGAGAGCTCAGTGATGGGAACTGTGAGGGCAGCATGACCCTCTGCAGCCCTGCCGCTCACTGGCTTTGATGTGATGGATGAGGGGGGGAGTGGTGGAGGTAGTGCATGCTGGGAGACTGGGTAAGGCAGTCTGGCCATATAGCTATACAGGTGAGTTGGGACGAAGGCTCTGGGAGAGGTGGGAGGCCAAGGGCAGCAGAGGACAGCGTAGACTGTTCAGAAGATGTCACAGTAAGAACAAACTCTTAATGAGTGCTTTCTATGCCATGTACTGCTGTAAGGCTTTTATGTGTATTAATGAATTTGTCATAAAACTCTTAGAAGCTAGGACCTGGAATGATCCCCATTTTACAGATGAGGCAATGGAGGCACAGAGAGGTTAATTAACTTGCCCAGATTCACACAGGTAGTAAGTGGTAGAGACCCCTTACTGTACAGCTCCTTAATGGATAGCACTTGATAGTGGATTGGATGTGGGGGCCAAAGGAAGGTCCAGAATGATACCTAGGTTCTGGCTAGGGCAGCTAGATGGACACTGGGCCCATTCTCTGAGGGGTCACCAGGAGGAAGAGGAGGTTAGGAGGAAGTTGAAAAGTCTAAGACTGGCCATGTGGAGTGGAGGTGCCTGCAGAATATCTGTGAGGGAGCTGGTCTGGAGGTCTGAGGACAGAGCAGGACTTGAGGGCGAACACAAGAGGGCATGATCAGCAGGTAGAGGGCCCTTAGCTATGGGGGTGAGCTCATCAGAACTGTGTGGGTCCCCCTGCTGTAGGCCATGCCTTCAGTGTCTTGCTGGTCCCTGTTGGCTGGCTGGGCAGCCTCAAGGTGCTGTGGGCAGGGCAGGGCACTGGGTTCTACTGAAACACTGATCATGACTCACGTGCTGTGTGTACCTGGACAGATCTGAGGTTCCTGCCACATCTGAGACAGGTGGGACCCAAGTCCTGGGCTGCCCTCTTGCCCCCTCAGGGTTCTGCTCTTGGAGTTTTTGGCTGAAACACTTCTGTCAAAGCCTAGCCCCCTGAGTCACTCTCCTAGGGTAGCCCAGGATTTCCTGGTCAGGAGCTTGGG
>NW_006921652.1:11155453-11180251 GCF_000298275.1 Orycteropus afer afer
TATCTCAATGGAAGTAGATTGCCCAATCTTCCTTCCAAGGAGTGGCTGGTGGGTTTGAACCACCAGCCTTCTGGTTAGCAGTCAAATGCCTTAAGGAATGCAAAAATGGCTCTCCATGGGGGGGGGATTTCAGGCATCAGGACAGATTCCTTCAGGCATCATCTGAGGCCATTAGCCAGTCTCAGCAAGTGGGCTTCCTCCACCTCCCACTCTGGTACTGAACATCATCACAGCTGATGAGGCCAGGCTGCTAGTTGTGGGCCCTGAGCCAGCTTGCAGTAGCTGATTACCAGCTGCCCATCACCTTATCCCAGACCTTCACCCATTCCTCCAGCCAGCCTCTGCCCACATCTCCAACATCAGTGTTCCTCAGAGCCTTTCCCTGGCTCATCTCCCTAGGGAACCTCTTTCTCCCCAGACCAGTGGCACTCACTCTTCCTGCCCCGCCCCTTACTTCTAGACCACAGATACACTGCCTGCTGGATGTCTGCACATGATATCCTGACAGTACATCCATGCTGTGTCTGGGCTATACATGCCTCAGAAAGATTTCCCCACCCTCCCCATTGTACCTTCTCTTGGTTCCATCATCCCCAGAAGCCCAAGCCAGAGATCCGAGCCAGCTCTGACACTCTCCTTTCTCTCCCCAGCCCTGTTGGTTCTGCCTCTTCCTCATCCTTGGCCTCCCTTCCTTCCTCTCCTGCCCCCTCATGCTGGCAGCCCCCTGGGTTCCAGCCCCCAGTACATTCCCTGCCATCTTCCTAAGATTCGAGTTGGACTGTGGCCTGCCTGCTGCCACTTCAGCCTTGCAGTGACTCCCACTGCCAAGTTTGAGTTCCTGTCCTGGTAGATGGCCCCTCAGGCCCTGCCCTGTCTCTACCCACTGCCTGACTCATGGTTCTCACCAGTCCTACCCTGGTCTCTGTGCTGGCCTGGCTGACCCTACCACTTCACACATGCTCTCCTGCTCTGAGTTTTCCTTCCGTGTAGACGCTGCTCTATCAGCCAGAATGCCCTTCCCACTCTTTTCAGCCCTACCAGCTCCTGCCAGTCCTGCCAGGAGCAACCCTGGGCCCCATGTTTTAGGAAGTATATTCCTGGACCTAAGCCTTCTCAAGGGGGTGTCGTGGCCTGTTTCCCGCTCTCCCCTGAGCCTCCCAGGGCAGGGATACTGTCCTCTCTCGATCCAGGCCCAGTGGAGCTATAGCTCATGAGGCATGAAATTGAAGGACCCTTGGCCAGTTTGTTCTGGGCTCCACCTGGGCAGCTGCCCCTGAGAAGGGCACCCACTGGCACCCACAGGCAGCAGCAATCTTAGGAACAGCCTGGCGTGCCTGCTTTGCTTATGATTTCCATGTCGGCGTGGGTGGTGGGCTGCGTTTGGAGTTGGGATGCAATGTGACCCGCTGCCTCCTCTTCCCTCTATTCCTTTCTTTCCCTAGCCCCTGGCCGGGGCATTCCTGGGGCAGGAAAAGGGCCAGACATCTTGTTAGTGGCAGCCCTGGGTACAAGCTGTTTCTTGGGGAGCCTTGGTTGGGCTCAGGGCCTCCATGAAAATCTCCCTTCGGTGGTTTGTATGGCAGTCCTTCCCAGCTCTAGACCCAGGCTAGGAGAGCATAAATCACCGGGTTGGCTCGGCTCTCCAAGTCCCACTCCAGACCCCGCCTGCTCCCACTCTCGGGGCCACTCAGGCCCCATTCCCAAGAAAACCCTGGCCCAGGACTGGCTCAAGCCCCCTCCACCCACCGAACCTGCCCCTCTGCCATATGTGAGTGGGGTGGGGATGGAGCTGCTCTTCGCCGCCCTGGGGCAGCCCCGTCCGCTGCACCCTCGGGGCAGTAAATATTATATTACTACAGGGTGTGCAGTACGTGACCTGAGACAGGCCCCGGGGCTTAAGTTTCCCGAGATGGAGTTTGCGTACTGCTCCCCCCACCCTAAAAATTCAATTAAAAAAAATAACAGGAAAAATGTAGTGCGGCGAGGGCCTGCCAGAGTGGTGTATCTGGCGGCAGCGGTGCCGCTGCGCTCCGGCGGTAATTGGTTCTGCATAGCTCGGGGAAATTGGCAGAAAAATAAATCAGCCGGGAGCCGGGCGTCCAGACGCTGCGGGGAGGGGAGCGTGAGGTTGTGTGTGTGTGTGTGGGGGGCAGGGGGCTGCAAGTGGTGGGAGCAGAGCTGGCGGAGTGGCTTTGATGGATGTCCTGTTTGGTAGTCCAGGGCTCTGCTGGGGTGCGGTGGGGGCGGGGCACCCCCAGACCCTCAATCAGCGATAATCAAGAGGGTCCCTGCTTGGCAGGGAGAGCACAGAGACGCCTCCATCCCATCCTGCCCAGCCCTGTGTATGTACTGACCTGGGAAATGTGGTGAGATGGGGAGCTGCCATCAACGAAGGGCTTTTAGGGAGCCCCGGTGGGATGGGGGGTGGGGGTCAGAGTTCTTTGCCTTCAAACAAGATTTTAAACTCAACCCCCCACTTAGGGTTTAGGGCTGTGTTTCTGGGACTGCATGTACCCCACCTCCTCCCCAAAGGTTTCCTAAAGCAGAGGGTTCTGGGAGGGGTGTTGTGGAGCAGCCCCAGGCTGACACATCTGTATTACTGGCTGCCGGCCTCCCCACAGCGTCTGCAGTGGCTTGTCAGGGGTCCATAAATTTCCTTCTTGAAGAAAGTGTGCGTACAACACAGAATGGATTCGTTTCAGCGGAGGGCAACTTAGTGCTCGGGCCTCTGCTCTAAGAGAATTGAGGGAGTTGGGAGGGACCCTCTGGGCCTTGGAGAGCTTGCAGTCAGTTGGGGAGAGGAGATGTGCAAAAGCCTTTACAGGGTGGGAGGTTGAGTACAAGTTCCAAACAAGTGGCCTGGGGATAAGAGCAGTGGGACTTCAGGACAGGCAGGCATGTGGGCTGATGATGCTGGGAGAGGCTTCCTAGAAGAAGTGAGGGTGGAGCACGTCACACGTAGATGGCTGTGCACGTGGCCCAGGCTGGAGACGCATATGTGGTCTGAGCACACAGCAGGCAGGCCAAGAGTTGTGCATGTGTGTGTGCAGGCCTGGGCCTGGGGGAGCACCAGAATCCTGCTCACCAGCCCATCTGTCTGCCGTCACAGCCAGCCCCTGGGTGATATCTACCAGATGCCCGCCGCCACCCATCTGGACCAATACCTGTACCAGCTGCGCATCCGCCACCTGAAACAGATCACTGAGGCTGCCACAGCCCTGAAGCTTGGTCACAGTGAGCTCCCTGCTGCCCTGGAGCAGGCTGAGGACTGGCTTCTGCGTCTCCGTGCCCTTGCAGATGAGGTAGCCCACACCGTGTGTGGCGTCTTCCTTCTTCTGCCTCTGCTGGGAAGGAACTGGGAGGGACGTGGGGATGGTCTGGACATGATCCAACCCTGGCTCCGCTGCTGGATGACCTTGGGCAGGTGACTTAATCTCTCTGAGCCTCAATGTCCCCATTCTCAGAAGGAGAAGGGTAATAGCTACCACATAGGATCATTGAGAGGATGCAATGGGATACTGGGAATTATGGGGCCTCCATAGAGTCTGGCACATGGTTGGTGCTCAGTAAATGCTCCCTGCCTGCCAAAGCCAAGGAGCTCTGGTGGCAGTGGTAAAGCATTCAGCTGCTAATCAAAAGGTCAGTGGTTTGAACCCACCAGATGCTCTGTGGGAAAAAGATGTGGCATTTTGCTTCTCTAAAGATTTACAACCTTGGAAACCCTATGGGGCAGTTCTGTTCTGTCCTACAGAGTCACTATGAGTCAGAATTGACTTGATGGCTGTGGGTGGTGGGTCTGTCAAAGTCTGTCAGAGACAGAGGGTCTGGTGCCAGGGCTGCTGCTTCAGGGACCTGACTCCTTGTCCTTCCCAACCAGCTCCTATTTATGCCTGGTGTTAGCCTGACTCACATGGTGCCCTTCTTTCCCGCCCTCCTGGATGGAGGCTGCTTTTGTAGTAACCCTGGGCTTGTCATGTCTAATCAGAGAGAACTGGCTTTCTGGTTTGTTTTCAGAGGTACCTTTTCCCCATCTTTACTGTCACCCCAAATCTGGGAGGCTCAATGCAGCACCCAGTTCCTTGGGTAAGCAGACAGCTTCTGGTTTGTTCAGAGTGAGGGGAAAGGCCTGCTCATGCTGTGGGCAGAAAAAGATGCTGCCCAAACTGACCAGAGCCATGTGGGCACCAAAGGAAGAGGGAGGCGATAGGTGAGAAAGGAGTTTCCAGACAGTATCTAGAGAAGGTCAGGCCTAGAGGGGGATTTCAGGAGGACTAAGTTGTTGGGAGCTCTGGTAGCATAGTGGCTAAGACACTTGCCTGCTAACCAGATGGCTGGCAGTTCAAACCCACCAGCCACTCCTCGGAAGGAAGGTTGGGCAATCCTACTTCCGTAGTGATACTGCCTCAGAAACCCAAGGAGGGGTCGCTATGAGTCGCGTTTGACTCGATGGCACATAACAACAACAACAACAAGTTGTGGAAGGAAAGATGATGGCTGCCCGGAGAAGATGGGAAAGGGCTGGCTGCTCTGGAAGTGAAGACACCCCAAACGTCAGCTTGCATGCCTCTTTGAGCAGGGTCTGTGGGCATGTGCCCAGTTACCTGGTAGACAGGTGCTACTCAGCCACAGACCTGCCCTCACACACATGCATGCCATCCCCTCATGCTTCAGCTTGCATGCCTCTTTGAGCAGGGTCTGTGGGCATGTGCCCAGTTACCTGGTAGACAGGTGCTACTCAGCCACAGACCTGCCCTCACACAGATGCATGCCATCCCCTCATGCTGGTCATAGGCTGCCTTCCATAATCCTGGCTCCAGACTCACCCTGAACTCTCACCACAGAGGGTTGAAGGTCAAACAGGCTCTACTTATTATAAAAGAACCCAGGGGGAGACCGTCTCACACTTGAACCTCATCAGAATCCCCTGGAGGGCTTGCTACAGTAGGTTGGGGGAATACCCCTAGAGTTACTGGTTCAGCAGATCCAGGATGGGGCCTGAGAATTTGCATTTCAAACAGATTTCTTAATGGTGGTGATGCTGCTGGAGAACCACTCTGAGAACAATTGGTATGGTGATTAAAACCACATATTTTGAGTCAGAAAATTCTGGGTTGGCTCTTAATCTCTAAGCCCAAATTTCCTCACTTCAAACGGAGATGCCTGTCCCTGCCTGATGAGTTTGCTATAGGAATTCAGTGAAACCATATATGTGAAATGCTTGCTGAGCGCCCCACCAGCATCAGCTATCATTGGGAGACCTGGTTAGAGACCCAGCCTCCTCCCTGGGCACACCAACCCTGGAAGCAGATGGACAATTGCCCAGCCAGCCATCTCTCCATAGTTTGGCAGCTGGGAGCAGTTCTCACTCATTGCTAGAGACTCTGAAGAGGGGTAGAGGCTTTGTAACTTGGTTCTGGGCTAGTCATTGTTTTCAGAGCCTACTATTACTGGACTCAGAAAAGGGTCAGGCCCCAAGGGTCCCTGCTGGAAGGAAGGGGGAGGAAGTGTCCTCTAGGAGGGGCATACCTTCAATGGATCAGCTGCTGTTCTCAGGTGAGGAAGAGAGGTGGCATTTAAAATGTAGTATCATCTCCCAGGTGAAATCAAGTCCTCCTGGCTTATCCCCAGGGAGGATCTACGAACTCAAGCTCTGGAGTTGCCCTGCCCAGCAAATGTGGACTCAGCTCAGAACTTTTGGCAGCTTCTCCTATGAAAGGAGCTCTGCTGATGCAGTGGTTAAGGCATTCATCTGCTAACGAAAATTTTGGTGGTTTGAGCCCCTCAGCCACTCCATGGGAGAAAGATGCAGCAGTCTGCTTCCATAAAGATTTATAGCCTCGGAAACTCTATGGGGCAGTTCTACTCTGCCTATAGGGTTGCTGTGAGTCGGAATCGACTTGATGGCAGTGGGTTTAGTTTTTTGTTGGTTCTTCTGTGAGCTAGGCCCATGGCCTGTCCTCAGGGGGCTCACAGCATTGACATGAGGTACACAGTCAGCCTTTGATGGTCATGGGAGAGACTGGGTGTAGGCTGCACATAGGATGGAAGCTTGGAGAGCGCAGGAAGTCTGCTCCTGATGTGGCTGTGGGGCTGGGGTTGGGCCTCCTCCATCACTGCCCACACCCTGACTGTCCACTGCCCCCTTTCCAGCCCCAGAACAGCCTGCCTGACATCTTCATCTGGATGCTGCAGGGAGACAAGCGCGTGGCATACCAGCGGGTGCCCGCCCACGAGGTCCTCTTCTCCCGGCGGGGTGCCAGCTACTGTGGCAAGAATTGTGGGAAGTTGCAGACGATATTTCTGAAAGTAGGTTTCTTTCTTCTCAAGTCATGATCATATTTGCTAAACACAGGGGCTTCCTCCCTCCTCTTCTGTTTTCCATTCCTCTTCCCTGCCCATCTCAGAGTTCTTGGGCTATACTCTCAAAACAGTCTTTGGGTAAAACAATTTCCTTTCTCCTCTCTCCCCAACAAAGTCCCCAGACCCTGGGAAGCAGACCTGTTTGTTTACTTACTGTTAGCTTCAAATGTTGGAGTCAAGTCCTTCTCAGGCTCAACTGCCTGTTCTTCCTCCCATCCTGGTCCCCCTCCTCACAACACCCTTTGCTCTTGATCTCCCCCTCCCCCACATCTCTCCTCCCACCCATACCAGGACCACCTCCATCTCACCACTTCCAGGAAGTCAGAGTGGCTGTTGCTGAACCCATTCATATATTGGACAGTCATTCTCATTGCCCCTGGGCAGGTGGAGAGGACAAGATCTGGCAGCCCAGCATGTGTGGACAAGGTGCCAGGGCTGGTTGGAACCCTACATGGCCTTGGGCTGGTTGTCTAACATCTTTGTAAACCTTTGTAAAATGAGGATAAGGTTGCCCATGTGACACACTTTGAAGGTTAAATTAGGTTTATGGGTCATGCTGGCCCTAGATAATTTGAACTTTAGTACCCACTTCTCCTCCCCTTTTGGGGAGCTCCATTGCTCCCTGGGGAGATTACACTCCATAAACAGTGTGATGGATACCAATCCACGGCCAGGATGAGCAGGTGTTTGTATGCAGGGTTTTTGGTACATGAGAGGAGAGGCCAGCTTTGCTTAGAAAGGAGGGGGCTGCTTCTTGGACAGAGAGTTGCCTCTCCCACCTGCTTATGTACTGCCTGGGGCACCTTGGCCATGCTATCCTGACCACTAGAATCCTGCTTTCTACCCTCCTATGTCAGCTTTTAGCCTAGCAGGGCAGAAGGGAAAGGAAATTACAGAGGTGCCACATCTGAGTGGGTTAGGCAGTGCAGGTTGTCTGACAAGAGTAGAGGTGGGGCTGCAAGAATGTGCCTGGTGGACTCGCTGGGACCAGAATAGCTTCAGGCTCTGACCTCTCGGCCTGCAGTCTTGGGGGAAATGCAAGCTGAAAAATTCCCCTGATTCCAAGGAAAGAAAAAAGAAGAAGAAGAAAAAAAAAGATACAGAATTGTTTCTCGAAGTCTTCCCCACTGAGTTTATGAGCCCCGCCAGTAGCTCCTGAGCAAGCTCTACAAAAATGTTGGCAGCAAGCAGAGACCAAAAAAACATTGGTGTTTCTTAACTTAAACCAAAGTTGGAAAAAATGAGCACCAGCAGAGAGGGAGAGGAACCCCAAACTAGACATTTCTTTATTTGCTGTTGCTATTTTGGGTCCAGCAGGCTGGCCCTGTCTGGGGGAGGGCAAGGGAGAGAGCTGAGGGTGGATGGGGGAAGTGGGGGTCAGGCATTCCTGCCATCTCCCTGGGGCTGGTGGTTTGGAGGGGAAAAGGCAGCTAACTCACCCGCACCCGGGGGAGGGGACAGCTGAAGCAAACAGCCCAGGGGTGACTCATGGGATCAGAGGCTCTTCCAGGCTTCACCAAGAATGAACCAAAAGAAGGGGGCCTGGTGTACAGTAGGGAAGTAGGCGATGTCACTGCCCTGGCATGTCTTGAGCCTGTTACCTACCCTGGGCTCTGACTGCAGGGGTCCAGGCCTCCTCTACCAGTTTGGGATCCCTTTCCTTGGCCTCCCTTCCTCTTCTGAACCCATCAAAATGTCCTTCTCCTCTTCTACAGCTCTCTGTCCTAGAGATACCCCTCCAAGCTGAAGAACACTAAGCCTATATACTTAATGTGTTACCTCCTCTAGGAGGCAGGACATTATTCTGAGGGTGAGGAACTTTTGCTCCTCAGGCCATATCTAATCCTTGGTTTCAATGAAATGGTGAAGTAATTGTGGAGAATAGTTTATTTTTATGTTGTGTTGTTGTGGTTATCCTATTTTGGCAGAGCTTCTGAAAGTTTCAGGATAAAAAGCAGTTGAAGACCAGTGACTAGTGATTAACATGCTGATAACCATTTGAAAGGGCAGAGATATTAGATGATACACTAATGTCTTGCCAAAAAAAAAAAAAAAAAAACCACCCTGGAAATGAAGGGGGAAGCTTTAATTTCTACTCCTTCCAGACCTGGATCATTGTACTTTCTTTTGAGACAAGTTCTAGAACTGTGCTGTCCGATATGGTAGCTACATGTGGCTATTTAAATTACTTAAAATTAACTAAAAATTCAGTTCCTCTAGTCACACTAGTCACATTTCAAGTGTTCAGGCTAGTGGCTTACCATGTTGTGCCATAAAGATACAGAACATTTCCATCATAGCAGAAAGTTCCATTGGACAGTACTATTCTAGAAAAGAATAGAAATGAGGATGTGGTGGGAGAAGGGGAGAAAGGGAGCTTCTGGTCCGGATGGGGCCCTTCTTTGCAGAGAGCTCCTAAAGGGGAGATGATGTAGCTTTCTTCCTTGGTGGGATGGCATCATGGCAGATGGAGAGAAGGTTTCTTAATTATACACTCTGCAGTGCCTAAGGCATTTGACTGCTAACCAGAAGGTTGGCAGTTCAAACCCACCAGCCACTCCAGGGAAGGCAGAATGGGCAATCTATTTCCATAAAGATTTATCACCTTGGAACTCAATGGGGGTTGCTGTGAGTTGGAATTGATTCTATGGCAGTGGGTTTGGTTTCGGTTAGGTCTTCCATGATATTGTGATGAGTCCCTCAACAGGGCACACAGCTTATAGGGTGTCCCCCAGAAGAGACATTGTGATCCTGATGGGGGCTGTGCATTTCTGTCCTCTGGTACCCAGTATCCGATGGAGGTGGTACCTGGAGCACGGATGCCAGTGCAGATACGGGTCAAGCTCTGGTTTGGGCTCTCTGTGGACGAGAAGGAGTTCAACCAGTTTGCCGAGGGGAAGCTCTCTGTTTTTGCTGAAACTGTGAGTGCCTGCCAACATCCCCCCCCCACCCCGTTCCTCCCTCTGTCCCCCATGGCCCCCGCTCAGTTCTCTGTTTTTCTTGCTCTCAAGTATGAGAATCAGACCAAGCTGGCCCTGGTTGGGAACTGGGGCACAACAGGCCTCACCTACCCCAAGTTTTCTGATGTCATGGGCAAGATCAAGCTACCCAAGGAAAGCTTCCGCCCCTCAACTGGCTGGACCTGGGCTGGAGACTGGTTCGTGTGTCCAGAGAAGACGTGAGTTGTGGGTAGGGAGGCCTTGGAGAGAGCCAGGCCAGGCTGCCCTGCAGTGACCCCCACTCTGCCCTGCCCTTTTCCCTGAAAGACTCAGTCTCTATGAACCCCTCCTGCCTGCTTCTGCAGCTCCCCTTTTGGTCACAGGGACATCCACTTGAACTCTCCCAGGACTGGGGCTCACTGAGAAGCCAGTCCTTTCTGGAATAGCTCTTAATAATCAGGAAGTCCTTTATTATTAAGCCAAAGTCTCCTCCATTCACCTGTGGTTGTGCTTTGTTCCTCCAGGACACCCTGGAAAAGCCTTTTCCCACCTCAGCGTGTGCATCCTGCATGTGTTGGATGCTCCCCCACATACTCCCCTGAATGGTCCTTCCCGACTCTCTCAGAACAACATTGTCTTTCTCCATAGGCAGGGCTGTCTCTACTTTTTCTGCTCTCTTCCTATTTAGTTGACATTCAACAATTGTTTATTTTGTTTTCTGCTTTTTTTTCACTGAAGTAGGATTTAATATTGTAGTCAAGCACTAAACCCTCAGCCTACAGCTTGATACAGCTATAATTCTGTATTGTGCTTCTACTACCCACCGGGCCTTTGGTGTGTACCAGTGGTCTCCTGTTTCTTTCTCTTATGTATTACTGTCTCTTGGTTCCCTTCCACGCCCCTTTTGCTCTCTCCTCTTGTCCTTTTGCACCTCCTGTCCCCTTCCCCTCCATCTCTCTGGTAGTTGAGTGGGATGAGCCTAATGCATGCAATTTGGCCCAGGCCCCAGGGGACTCACTGGCAGCAGTGAGTGTGTGGGTGGGGTCTCTTTGGAAGGGGTTCTGATGTTGCTCTCCATAGGCTGCTCCATGATGCTGATGCAGGCCACCTGAGCTTTGTGGAGGAGGTGTTTGAGAACCAGACCCGGCTCCCTGGGGGCCAGTGGATCTATATGAGTGACAACTATACTGACGTGGTAAGGGTGTACTTGTGAGTCTCTTCTTTCTGGAGTCCTGCACATGTAGGGTCTAGGAGGGCCTGTGCCTCAGAGAGGCTTGGGATGTCTCTCCCTAGCACCCACCTTACCAGCTGCCAGGCTCTGGTTTACAGGGGACAGTGTGGAGCCTGGAGTAGGGAGCCACAGTCTCCAGGGACTCTGCCTTTCTATCTTGTTTAGCTGTGTCTTTCCTGTCTACCAGGTAACATCTGTCTGTCTCTACTCATGACTGCCTGAACTATTTTGCTCTTAGAATGGGGAGAAGGTGCTTCCCAAGGATGACATCGAGTGCCCACTGGGCTGGAAGTGGGAGGATGAAGAGTGGTCCACAGACCTCAACCGGGCTGTGGACGAGCAAGGTGGGCAGGCACTCCAGGCCTGGGGAACCCAGTCAGCGAGATCTCCAGACTTGTTGTTGGGGGAAGAGGGGTACAATGGCTGAGGACAAGAGCCCCTTGGCTTGGGATCTGGCCTTTACTGGGTTACTTCATCTGGAGACTTCTTGAAGGCATTCCCCCACTTCAGGCTACAAATTGGGACCAGGATTGTTGGCTGCCCAAGAGTCTGTGAGCATGCCCTAAATGGTCCTGAGAAGACATAGGGATTGCAAGGCAGTGAGTGATGGGTGCCCCTCCCCCAGGCTGGGAGTACAGCATCACCATCCCCCCTGACCGGAAGCCAAGGCACTGGGTCCCTGCGGAGAAGATGTACTATACACACCGACGGCGACGCTGGGTGCGCCTGCGCAGGAGGGACCTCAGCCAGATGGAAATGTTGAAGAGGGTGAGCCTAGTGGGTGATGGGTGAGGGTAAGGGTTCTGTCTAGGGGAGGTCAGCTGGGCACAGGTATAGGCCTGTGAAGATATGCACGTGATATGTACCAAGGCACCCAGGACTCATTGGAGATGTACACCCAGCACACATACGTGTACACAGATCATACTCCTCATGTATACTCACACATAGATCACACTTAGCACATACACACTTAATGTGGATCTCACCTGGAGCACACACACACACACACACAGACACAGATTAACTCCCAGCACACACAGATGCCCATGGAATACATGAAGGGGTCATGTGCAGAGTTTGCACTTGGGCTCCCTAAAGCCTGGTGTGACAGGGATTTGGCTACATGTATTTTATTAAGGCAATGCTTCCAGGAGAACCCGTTAAAGGAGTGAGAAACCTGTAAGGGTGTAGCCTTGGGTAAAGTCAACCTTGCCTTGAGCCCTGGCACAGGGAGGGGGAACCCCCTAGAACACCACAGAATCATCCTCACTGGAATCAGTAGGCCTGGATTTTTTCACCCTCTTGGCTATCAGTCATTGGCTGAGGGCTGCTGGGGGCAGTGGGAGCACATGCCTTCCCCGGTGAGACGGCCCCATTCAGCCAAGGGCAGTGTGTTTTGTGGATGTATGTAGCCACCTCTCTACTCCTGGTAGCTGGGGATGGTGTCCCCTGAGGGTGCTGGCCAGATGGAGGTTGCATGGACTCCTTGAGCATTTGCTGGAGGCAGTCTACACAGGGTGAGAACACATGCACACAGTTGTGCACAGATGCTCTCAGACACTGGCAGAATGGTTGTGGTCTGCCTGACATCCGAGGTCATTCCAGGCTAGATGCTGCCTCCCCTGGACCCACTCCATCTCCATCTTCTTTTCCAAGCACACATTTGAATTTTGGCTCAAGAACAAGGCCTTTCCCCCAGACCAGGTACCTCTAGCATGACCCAGGTCCCTGCCTTTCTCTCTGGACACAAAGAATCTGGAGAGGAATGCTGTGGGTCCAGAGAGGGCCAAGGCTTTGGGCAACAAACTGCACCTAGTGTCCAAAACCAAACAGACTGAGCTCTCCCCCTGAGGGGCACCCAGCAGACAGGGATGAAGCCTCACCAGGCAGATATCCTGTACCCTCTCTCCAACCATGAGCAGCTTTCCTGGGAGAGGGGTACAACTGGCCTCCAAGACTGGTAGTTGAACCTGTGCTCATGGCCTGCAGAGCTCATGACTGTCTCCCAAGAGCTAGATGGGGAATGGCATCTAGGGGAGCAGGAATGAGCAGCACTCTCTCCACTCCTGGGAAGGGGTTCACTTGGGCTTGCCTACCCTTTGCCCCTTCCAAAAAAAAAAAAAGCCCCACTTCCATCTAGTCAATTCCTATGTATAGAGACCCTTTAGGCCTTAATGTGACCAGAGCCTCCATAAAGGCAGGGCAGGTCTGTGCAGTGGGGTACAGTTTCCCATCTAATTTCTCTTTCAAGGCAGGTCCCAGCTCTGGGGCTCTTGGCCACAGGGAAGGAGTGCAGGGGATCCCTCCACAGCTGACCTAGGCCTAGCCCCTTGGGGAGAAATAGCCTGAGGTTTGGGAAATGAGGTCTTCATTTTGCCTCTGACTGGCAGACCCACATCCATTTTCATAAGCCAGGATGTGAAGAAGGAAGAGGAAATGACAAGAAAGCCTTGGATCCATGAAACCCACCCCTAATTCAAATAAACCAGAAGTGTTTTCACCAGCCCTTCAGTCTACCTCTTCTACCTTCTCTTTCTGGTTCCTCACTTCTCCCCACAGCCCAGGGAGTCTCTTCTCTTCTCCAGTTTTTCTGACCTGTGTCTCTTGCCACTACGGAAACTGCTCAAAGCCCCCTTCTGCCAGGAGGCCTTCCCAGGTTTTCCTGGGAGCCTGGTGGGAATTTGTGGGGAGCAGGAAGGGCATAGCTGGAGCTGAGCCCAGGTCTCCCTGTGGCCCCCCAGACTGGCCTCTGAGTCTGCCTGTTCTTCCCCTGCAGCACCGGCAGGCGGAGGCGGAGGGCGAGGGCTGGGAGTACGCCTCGCTCTTTGGCTGGAAGTTCCACCTTGAATACCGCAAGACTGATGCCTTCCGCCGCCGCCGCTGGCGCCGCCGCATGGAACCACTGGAGAAGACGGGGCCTGCAGCTGTGTTTGCCCTCGAGGGGGCTCTGGTACGTGGGGCTGTGCTGTCTTGGGTGGGGTGGTGCTGCTTGGTTCCCCAGGATTGTTTGGGGCTGATGCAGGGGAGGTGCAAGGACCCTCCAGGTTAGGACTTTTGGAAGAAGCATTTGCCAGTCATCCTGATTTTTCTTTTTCTGGGTAGCATGTAGGGTAGTGGGAACTGGTCTGGGTGCCTTGTAAAATCCAATAACTCCTTTCTTGGCACTGGATGACCTGCTGCTGCTCTGAGTAGTCAAGATAGGAGTCTTGACCCTCTGATCAGCTGACATGTGACTGGAACCCAGGGACCCTGGCTCTTTTTGAAGAGGTGGGCTGGCATTGCAATGGGCTGGGGGAGGCCTCACCCGTGATAGTAGCCAGAGAGGTCTAGTGACTGCTGGATGTCCTTGGTTGGACATGTGTTCTTCTGGCAAAGAGGCCATCTCATGGGCATCCCCAGGAATTTTAGAGGTAGATGTGCCTTAGAACCTGAGCCCAGGCTGGCTGCCCTGCCTCAGGGTTGACTTTCTGTAGCCACTGGAAGGTTCAAGGTTGTCCATGGTCTGGGTGGTGGACTCCCAGAAAGAGATGGGCAGACCCTTCCTGGACAGTCTGAGTGGGAACACTCAGGACTAGGACATAGCCTGTTTCTTCACTCTATTGGCCTAGAGATTCCCGGAGGTATAAGTGAGATGCCCTGGGTGAGACACCCTATCTAAATCCAGTTAGAAATCCCGTATACCCCCTGTGAGGGCTTTGGGCTATGACCTTGGGGAGCAAGGACCCCCAGTTGTACTGGCTGATGGAGTCTGAGGGTGTCCATGTGTAGCTGTGTGTGTCTCTATGTGTGTGCATGCTTTGGTTGGTGAGAGGATCCCTTGGTCCTAGCCCTGGACTTGGCTGGCCATGTATCTGTGGTTCAGCCCAGTGGCAAGGGCAGAGGGAGGACAGCGGGCAGGTCCAGTATCTGATGGTGTGGGGACAGGGAAGGGTGTTCAGGCCAGCAGTGGTCCTGAGAGGGAGTGGACAGGGGATGGGATGTTCTGTCATTCTTAGGCTATCATTGGTGGGCCAGGTCCAGTGGTGGCAATATGGAAGAGGAAACTCTGGAGGCCAGATAATGCCAGAGAAGTATCACAGGCTTAGGAAGGAGCCTCCTCTGGTCTTAGGGTCAAGGCCAGAATCTATTTCCTAGTTGGGTGGGGGAGGTGGGGCAGAGGATGAGGGGAGATAGGCCAGGGCCTGGGAAGGGCGGGATGGAACTGCTGCCTGGGTCAACCTGGCCACAGCCAGGGAGTCTCATGGCCAGGGTTAGTGTTCAGTGACTCCTGTCCTGGGTTGGGCGTGGGTGGGTGCTGGTGGTGGTCATGTGACTCCTGCTGAGGGGTGTGGGGATGGAGAATTGTAGAGTCAGAGGCCCTGGCAGGCCACAGAGTCAGGGCCAGGTCTGAGAAGGCTGGTACACACCCTGACTAACCAGGCTTTGTTTTCATCAGACAGAAACTTAACTCAAACTGGCTTAAGAGAGAAGTAGGGTAAATGGGTTCACCTGTAGTTCCTGAGTGATGCAAATGGTAAACACACTTGACTGCTAATTGAAAGGCTAGAAGTTCAAACCTACCCAGGGGTGCCTTGGAAGAAAGGCCTGACAACCTACTTGTAAACAAAAAGCAGCCATTGAAAACACTATGGTGTGTAGTTCTATTCTGATACACGTGGGGTTGTGAAGAGTTGGAGTCAACTCCATCGCAACTTTTTTTTTTTTTTTTTTGGCTCACATAGTTGGGTAAGCCCAAGAGGTCAGTCAATCAGGCATTAGGTCTGGCTGGAAATAGGTGCTCTCAGAGTGTCACCAGTAAGTCCTGACTTACTGCTATGTCTTGGCCTCATTCTCACACAGGCTGGCTCCACATGGTGGCAAAAATGGCCGCTGTGAAGAGATGTAACTCATCATTATAGTCAGCATAGCCCACTCTGTCATTACTCTCTGCTTTTCTTATAGCTAAAGATCCCAGAGAAGGGAGTGACACTTTAATAAGACTAGTAATGTCTTTTGTATGAGGACTGGCTGCTTGGGTCAGGTGCGTGGCCCCAACCAGCCTGCTGCCTGAGGGTGAGGAGTGGAGTATTTTGATTGACTATCCTGGGCAATACCCCTTCTCTTTGATTGACAGCCCTACCAGGCTGGGGAGAGGTACTTCTAAGAAGGAAAAAGGTACAAGACAAAGACTTACAGATGGTGACCCTAGGCCTTTATTCAGTGAACAGTAGGGGGCCAGTGTGAGTTGTTGAGCAGAGGAGTGTTCTCATCCTGGTTGGGCTTTAGGGATATTAATCAAGTAATTGTGGAGGAAGGTTGAGGGAGGGAGATCCTCTAGTCAGGAGACCATTCAGGAGTCTTGGGTGGAAATCTGGGCATGAGATGATCATCTGGGTGGGAGAAGTGGGACCAGAGGGGAGGGAAGTGAAATGGCAGGGCTTAGGGATGGGAGTCAGAGAGGCGTCAGAGGCTCCACTGGGTGGATGGTGGTGCAGTTCCCATTGCCAGGCAGCGGGCGGGGTGTGCCTGGGGCCCTGCGATGAGTTCACGTTTGGCCCTGGCAAGTCTGACACACGGTGAAGTGCAGGGTGAGGAAGACAGATCCACGGCTGCCTGCCAGGCGGCCCGGAGGAGGCAAGCCAGGAGGTCACAGGCGGGCACTTGGGCGTGGGGGTCCAGAGTCAGGGGAGGAGGAAGAGGGAGCGGACAAGTGAGGCCAGGGGTGCCCGGGACGTGTGAACGGAAATATGGACAGACTCTGGGGCTGACCCGCCCTGGAGAAGCCCACTGCCAAGCTTTCATGGCTCAGTGACTGAGAGAAGGAAAGGGGCATTTATTTCCCAGAAACAGAAAAGTTGACTGGTTTATTCTCTGCAATGGGAGAAAACTTCCTGAAGGATCATTGAAATCCCGTGCTTAGTCAACTCAGAGGGAAGATGACTAATTGTAATGCAAATGTGATGTCCGTGTGATATGCAGAGGAAACCAGCATAGGGAACCCCTCTGACTTCTGCGGGAACTTAGCTGGCACAGACAACCGGAGGGAGAAACTGGCTGGAGAAGTTGGATCCCCTAAAACCTGGAATTGGAGGACCACAAAATTTTTGAAAAATCTTGAGGAATGTCAGGCATTTGAACAGGGCTATAGGCCTGTTTGACAGTAACTCTCTGGACCACTCTGTACCTGAGTGAATTTAGCTCCTGTTAGCTCCAGTGCATGCACACTCGCAAACATACACGCACTCACGCATGCACACACACTCTTCCACAGTCACCTCTACACACTTATGCCAGGACCCAGGACAGTGTGGGCTCCCCATCAGTGCCCAGCCTCCATTATCTTAGTCCTGGCATGCACTGATGCACTAGCACTGGGGCTAAAGCCCACTCTGCCTCACGGAGCAGATTGTTGAGTTTTCTGGGTACCAGCTGCTGTCCCGCTGCTGGACTTTGCCCACTGGTCACTGCTGCCTGTTGATTCATATGGCAAAAGCATTGTGGAATGGGCAAGGCTTCTGAGTCTGGCAGGTTTCATTCAATATTGGCTTCCTCTTCTATGGACATTTACTCCTTTAATGACTTTGTTACTTCCTCATGAAAGGAAACTGATTCCTAGGGCGGCTGTAAGAATTAGATGACATCACACATGCAATGAAGTGCTTCTCAGGCTTAATGAGCATAGGTACCATTTAGGGGAGCTGATTGAAATGTAGACTCTTCATCTGGAGGTCTTGGTGGGGCATGAGACTTTCCATTTCTGTCAAGCCCCTGGGTGATGCTGATGCTGCTGGCCCAAGGACCATCTTTGAGTACCAAGGGTGTGAAGTACAGAAGTGCCTCATGAAAATGAGGGTGGTGGTCATACCAGCCTTCCTTGGAAGCCTTTCTGAGAGAGGCAGGTCTGTTTATACATGATATGTCCATACTTGGCTAAAGGTATGTGGCCAGCGTCCTGGAGAGGGAGGCAAGGAGAGATAGATGACATGTTCTCTCTGCTCCCTGTGGGGAGAAAAGTGATCTTTACTTCTAAGGATTCCCCTGATCTGATAGTGGCCTGGCCCATGGAGAACTCCTGTCTGATTACAATGAGAGTTCACACGTGAGTGCAAATGAACCCAATAGAATCTGCATCTTTGAAGTGCTGAATGCTGGAATAAGTCGTTCCAGAGCAAGGCTGCTTAATGAGGGAGAGTGTCTTGGAGGAAGACCTTGTGGGGCAAATTTTGAAGGAGTCCAGGGAAGGACTGTGGGTGGGGGCCAGGTGGTCTTCCCAGGAATTGATTGTTCCTGGATGTCTGTGCCCCAGGACAAGGCCTGTGGTGCCCCTTGGCCTCCTACCACCCCTTCCCTGGCCCACGCATCACCAGCAGGCTCTGCTGTGCTTGCCAACTCCCTTCTCGAAGAAGACGTCTCTTTGGAAGGCAGGCCCTGTCTGCTCATTAGCACGGGCAGCCTTTCCCTGAAACCTTCTGCAGGGGCCAAGCCTGGCTCCCTCCGTGGAGCGGGAGGCCCTGGCTCCGTCTGCTAATCGTCTACTGTCTCCATCCCGAGCATTATTTTATTTTCGTATTATTCTTTTTCCAGCTAATATCCTGGCATTCCCAAAGACACCAGGTTTCATAATCTTCCTGGCGTTCCCAGGGAGCTGGGAAGCGGAGCACAAAGCCGCTATTATAGCGAGTTCCATCCAGCCTCCCTCTCTGCACCCCACACCCCTTGCTGCTGCCGCCACCACCACCATCACCACCACCACCACTGCCAGCTCCCAACCAGTCACCCCCTCCTGACGCCACCGGTCTCTCTGGGAGCTCTGTGACGGCTGCTGGGATGAGCTCACAGAATCCATCCTGTCGCCCTTGTCCTGGGCCTGCCCTCCATGCATGAGGATTTTTCCAGAGCCCTGCTTCTGTGCTTGGCCCTGTGTTGGGCAGGGTTTTCTGAGATGCCTGAACTCAGGCAGGGAGGGGAAGGAACGTCAGCAACATGTGCTCATAGTCTTAGAGATTTTTCGAGCTAGAACAGACTCTGTCATGTTCTAAAGGTGTTCTTGACCTGGCTGCAGAACTGTGGCAGCCTCTTGAAATTGAGTGCAAAGCTGTGCATGTGTGATGTGTGTGTGTGCTTTGTACTGTGTGTGCATGGGTGTCTGTGATGGGCATATTCTGGTGTAAGGTCTGTGGTTTTATCCAACTCTCAAGGGGATCCAGGACTTAACAAGAGCATAAGTATTACTAATTACTAAAATTGTTTTTTTACCATATTCCAAAAACCAGGCTGAGAGCTTTATGTACACTTTATCCTCATCATGACCCTGTAAGACTATTCTGTCATCATCCCCTTTTTATAGTTAGGGAGACTGGACCTCTAGAGCTGTGTGACTATTCAAATTTACATTTAAAGTAATTAAGTAATTCAGTTCCTCAATCACAGTAGCTGCATTTCAGATGCTCAAGAGCCATACTTGGCTACCAGTTACCCTGTTGGTAGAGCAGCGAGAGAAGAGTTGGGGTGCATGGCGTTGCTCTAGAACAACTCTGAGCCCCGACTGTTAGCTCAGAAGGAACTAAGGCCCAAAAGGGGTTTGTCCACAGCACAGCATGAGTCAGTATTAGAACCAAGGCTTCGAACTGGTTCTTCCTTGTTCAGTCATGACTGATGAAACAAAACCAGAATGGATCTGAATTTGTAAAATGTTGAGTATACTAGAACAATAACTGGAATGGGAAAAACTACAGGTCGACATCCTGAAAGAAACTTAATCTTCCTAGTAGGAAACAAGAACAGTGTGCAGGTTGCATAGTAACCAAAGCTCTTAACCAGCAGAGTTGGAAACAGTGGTACCTGGCTCAAAAATGATGGCCAACCATGTCACTTTGAATGTGTTGATCTCCACAGTCCTGTCAGTGATCTAATCTCCTGTATCAGGCTTCTATAGCTCTTAGTCTCTTGCTCCAAGGCTTTGGCCTGTAATTTTTCCCATTTCTGTTATTTTTCTGGTATATTCAAAATTTACAAATTTGGGTCTATACAAATTTTGCTGCATTGGCTATGATTGCACTGGTTTGAACTGCTTCAACGCCCTGATTAGAACCAAGAACAGAAAGGTAGGCTCTTCTTTCTGCCCCCTTTCCCCAGGTGTTTCCTGACCAGTTGCCAAACCACCCAACCCAAATGGTGCTTTCATTTCCTTACTTATATTAGTGCTTAGGGGCTGCCCCCCATAGAGGGCCCTTTGGGGTAGGGTCTCAGGGAGGGATGGTCTGACTGATAGGCTGCTGGGAAGCTAGATAGGAGCTCGCACCCTTGCCACCATCCCAGGAAGCCTCCAACTGGCTGGAAGAGGCCTGAACCCTGAACTTAAGTAGAGAGGATCCACAGAAACAGACACCCCAAGCTCCGGCCTCCAGAAGTACTGGGAAAGGGGGGTCAGGGAGAAGCTGGTACTGGACAGGAATAGCTTGAGATGTCTTCCCAGAGGAGATGACTTTTGAGTTGGCTCAAAAAGGTCAGACTTGTGTGGGGAGAGCAGGGGAGAGCTCTGGACCAGGATGAGGCCACACAGTGTACAGGGCATGCAGGCAGGGTTACTGGGCAGGTACTTTGAGCAGGGCAGCACCTGAAAGGTGGGAGGGGCTTACCTCGGTAAGTAGCCAAGGCCACTGCTGGTCTGTGGCCAGGTGTCAGGAGATACCTGAACTCTGATTATTGAATATTACTAATTGAGCTAATTACTGTTCCACACATGATATGGGCAAGTAGGAGTGGCCTGAGGGCTGGCCCCGTCTCAAGCATGGCCTGCCTGCTCCTTCTGTTCCCCTAAATTTGGGCAATTTCCTCTGCATACATGAATCTGGGTCTGTCTGAGGGCATGGTCTAAGCCCCGTGTGTCTCTCTCAGGATCTGTGCACCTTGGACAGAAGCCCATGGATGGATGCTTGGGCGCTGAGGGGTGGTGTGTGTCCCAGTTAGATAGATGTGTTGAATGTCCTCCATGTGTGTCATTGTATACACAGGCATGAGGGCCAAGACCACCATAGGGTTACCTAGAGTGACTGTATACTTTTTTGTCTGGTCTGGGATACCATCAGTAATTGTGCTGGAACTACAGGTGTAAGCTAGGAATGTTCTAGGCAAAAATGGGGCATACAATTATCCTAATGACTGAGACTCTCTGGCAGGGGATGAAGCTTGCTTGAGAGTTTTTTGCAGCCTCCACATTGAAGACGTGGAATCCCTAGACACACACACACACACACACACACACACACACACGCGCCAGCCCACACGTGGCATCTTGGATTCTCCAGGTTTCCTGATTCCACTCCCAGCTCCCCAGGGGCCAGCCGGTAGTTTTGCAGAGTTTAGCAGCTGCTTCCAAGACTTGGCTACAGCTGTAAATTAAATGGGGCTGCACCCTCGCCTGCTATTCCACTTAAGGCTGCAATCAGCCCTGATTAGGAAGGGAGGTCTGTCTGTTAACCTCCTTCTCTCTTTTGGAGGGTTCTCCTTTGGCCTGGCTCGCTGGCCTGTGTGGGGTTTTCCTGCAAGCTGAGGCAACCCTGAGGCTAGGACAGCTGGGGCAGTGAAGTGAGCACTGGGTGGCCCGCTACCCTGACTTGGCACTCAGCCCTGTCCTGCCCCAGGGCCCTGCTCAGGTGCTCTGAGTTCTGATGGGGAAGCAGGAATTTGGGAAAAGCCCTGTAAGTGTGAGCTGAGACACCCCGGGGTCTGCCAGTTAATTTGCTGTGTACCCTAGGGAAGACATTAATCTCTCTGGGTCCCAGTTTTTTAACTTATTAGATGGGAATAATAACAACATAACTAAAATAATAACCTATTATTACAGAACCCTGGCGGCACAGTGGTTAAAACACTCAGCCACTAAGTGAAAGGTCAGTTGGGTAAAAGATGTGGTGATCAGCTTTCATAAAGATTTACAGCCTTAGCACACTATGGATTTGGTATTTCAGAGCGGGGGTTGGCAAAATGTAGCTCACAGGCCTGTTTTTGTAAATCAAGTTTTATCTGAACACAGCCAATGGTCTTTGTTTGCACTTAAATGGCAGAGCTGAGTATTTACAACAGGGACATGATATGGCCTGCAAAGGTGAAAATATTTGCTACCTGACCTTTTATAGAAAAAGTTGGTGGAGCCCTGTTCTAGAACATGTACCATATGTCAGGCACTGCCCTCTGCCTTTTCACATACTTCATTTAATGCTCCTAGCTATTCTAGGAGATAGGTTACTTATATGCCCATTTTACAGTTAAGCAAATTGAGGCACAGAGAAGCCAAGTAATAATTATTCCAGCTGTGTTTCCTCACAGGAGTATATTGAAGGTCATATGGATAATGGTCAGGTTATGCAAGGTTCATACGCTCTCCCTTCTTGTGTTGCTGTTTGGGTGTCCCAGCAAAGCTGACAGTGAAGATCATCTTAGGGCAATGGTGTGCTGGTAAGGGTTTAACAGCCAGCTCTCCAGAAACAAAAATACCCCTGATTTGTTGTGTTTGCTAAGTTCTGTGATGTAACTATCCTTGCCATGGTTACTTTGAAGCTACCAAGGTGGCATCACTGAATGTAGAGTTGGGAAGAAATGGGCAGTCACACACTGTCAGGTACTATTTACATTACACAGATAGGATAGACAGAAATAACATCAAGAACATGAAATCAAAGCCAAACCAAGTCAGTTGCTATTGAATTGACCCTGACTCATGGTGACCCCAAGTGTGTCAGAGTAGAGCTGTGCTCCGTAGGGTTTCCCGTGGCTGACTTTATGGAAGTAGATTGCCAGGCCTTTCTTCCAAAGTGCCTCTGGGTGGATTTGAACCTCCAACTTTTTGTTTAGCAGCCAAGTGTGTTAACCATTCACATCACCCAGGGGGCTCCACAGATAATAGTAAAAGGTAGTAAAATAGCTAGAAAATGATGAGTTTTGAGTATTTTTCCCCTTTGTTTTTTAAATATAATTTCTTTAATTATAAATCACATGGTTTAATTTTTAATGACATCTGTGGAGTTCTGGTGGCATAGTACTTAAGGCATTTGACTGCTAACCAGAAGGCTGGTGGTTCAAATCCACCAGCTACTCCTCGGAAGGAAGGTTGGGCAATCTACTTCCGTAGTGATACTACCTCGGAAACCCGAGGAGGGATTGCTATGTGTTGGATCCGACTTGACGGCCGTGAGTTTGGTTTTTTGGTTTTGGTGTTTAACAACTGGCTTACAAAATTCCTGAAAATGTAATTATGTGCTCTTGTGAGCTTTATCACACTGTGCTCTTGGGGGTCTTCTGACTCTGCTTACCTAAAGGGATGAGGTGTGACCCTGACAGTAGTGCCCTTCCTGACAGCTCGGCCACGTGTGATCTTTGGCCCATCATGTGTAAGAATTGAGTCCTCACAGGTAAAGTGAGGGAGGGTCAGTAGGTCCTATGGTTGTCTGCAGCCATCTGCTTAACTCTGCTGGGCAGGAGAGGCCCAGCTCCCTTCTGGCCACCGTGAGTGTGGCTGTTGTAGAGGTTGCCACTTACAGCTCAGCCCTGGGGGCCCTACTGCTTGGCCTGTGCATTTTTGCTGCCTCCACTTCTCCTCTCACCCTTTTAATCTCCCTCCTGCTTTCCTCTAGAGTTCTAGAACCAGACCTCGAGACTTTGTTTACAAGTTGCCAACTCACCATTGCTTAAGGGAGCCCAGTATGTGAGAGAACAACCAGTGAAGGGAAGTTGCAGGAACAGAAGAAATCGCATATGCTTGTGGTCTTGCCCCAGGTCTTGGATGAGGTTTAGGGGAAACAAGGAGCCTACTTTAGGCTACTGTTTCCCCAGAGCCTGCACAGCTCCTCTGGATGTAGCCACACCAAGGTCCCTGGACATCAGCCTTCACAGACTCAGGAGGGTTGGGCCGCCACTCTGGGGACTTCTACAGGAGTCCAGTGGCATCTGGGTGGCCAGGGTTCCTCACACTCCTGAGCCCAGGCTCCTGTAGAGAGTTGTGGCCTCCAGCTGGGTGCAACAGGCTGGAGGCAGCCCAGTCCCCTGGTGAGCAAGCAGCAGGATCCCTTACATACATAGCTAGCCCCAGGATGGAGTGTGTGGCCACAGACTGTGGGCTGCCAGCCCCCGCCTGCGAGTTTTGTCGGCATGAGCTATTGAGGCAGGAATGTGACTGTGGGAAACCCAATGCCCTTGGCCTGGCCCTGGGGCTGGGGGTGATGTGTGGGGATTGAGCAGAAACCAAAGCATCAGCTCTGCCCAGGGCTCCAGAGTGAGAACAGGAGAGCAGCCTTGCCCCTCCTCACCTCTGCCCTGCCCTGGTTCCATGTCACAGCCTTGCCCCTCTAGCCAAACCTTTACCCTAATTCCAAGACAGGCTGCTTCTCTCCTCAGCCCTCACTCTTCCTCTTGCCCTTCACCCCAGGAAGCCTTCCTGAATGAGACCAAGGGACTGCCCTTTTCCATTCTGCCCCACAGATGACCTCAGTCTGGGGTATGAGCCCATGTCAATTGATCTTTCTGTAATGAGGCCAGACCCGGAAGATAGCACTGAGGGGCTGTCTGAGGCATGCTTTCCTGTCCTTTTCCCAGGAGCACAGAGGCTGCACATCATGGCTTAGAATGGGGGAATGCTAGAGATTCATTTCATGGGATAAGTCCTTATTGGGTGCCTACTGTGTGCCAGACACTGGACTCGGTGCCTGGAATAAAGGAGCAAGCCTGCCTTGCCCACACATAAGGAGAGATGGGTGCTAGCCAGAGAAGTGTGTAAACTGATGTGAAGTGGAGCCTGGGAGAAATGCTCTGTAAGACAGAGAGTTCACACTGCTAGGACAGGTTGGGTAGGACCTACTGATCAAGATGGGGCAGTCAAAGAGGTTTCCATGCCCCAGTGATGACTGAGCTGAAGGAAGAGGTCGTTAGCTCAGCTGGGAGGGCATTACAGGTAGAGAAACAGCTTGTGTAGAGGCCCTGTGGCAGAAGGGAAGGTGAAGGATTTAAGATATTTAAAGAGTGGGGAAGGTGTTGTTTAACATGTGATAGAGGTGGAAGAGTTAGACTGATGCTACTAATACTATTTATTGAGAGCTGAATATATGCCACGTCCCTCGGTGGTGCAAATTCTTTGTGCTCACCTACTAACCTAAAGGGAGCTCTGGTGGTGTAGTGCCTAAGCCACTCCTCGGAAGGAAGATTGGGCAATCTACTTCCACAGTAATACTGCCTCAGAAACCCAAGGAGGGGTCACTATGAGTCGGCTATGACTTGATGGCAATAAGTTTGTTT
>NW_006921652.1:11180736-11225146 GCF_000298275.1 Orycteropus afer afer
AAAAAAAAAAAAAAGATTACAGCTGAGAAAACCCATGCAGTGTTTCTACTACTGGCAGGCTCCTGAGAAGTGTGTAAACTGGTGTTGCCATGAGTCGGAATTGACTCAATGGCAACAGATTTTTGATTTTGTGCCACGCACTTGCCAAGGACATGGGTGCATCATTTCATTTTATTTTCACCAGTGGTTCTTACCTGGGGTGATTTTCCCCTCAGGGCATATTTGGCAATATTTGGAGACAACTGAGGGGCCCTGGTGGCATAGTACTTAAAGCATTTAGCTGCTCACCAAAAAGTTGGTGGTTTCAACCCACCAGCTGCTCTGTGGAAGAGAGATGAGGTGGTCTGCTTCTGTAAAGATTTACATACTTGGAAACCCTATGGGGCAGGTCTGCTCTGTCCTAAAGGGTTACTATGAATCAGGATCAACTTAATGGCAGTGGGGTTGGTTTGGTTTAGTTGGAGACAACTGGGAGGTGGTGATACTGGCATCTGGTGGGTAGAGACTATGGGCTGGATGTTGCTAACCACCCTACAAAGCACAGGACAACCCCCCGTAACAAAGAATTACCTGGCTCCAAATAGTACCAAGGATGAGAAACTGTGCATTTTTGCTATTTGGTTGCCCTATGTAGTAGGTGTTACTATGGTTGCCATTTTACAATGAGGAAATGGAGTCTCAGGAACTGGGTTTTCCCTTCTCTTGACCCCAACTGCCCTTTCCCTGACCTACACTGCAACCCCAGGCATATTCCTCTTCTTCCCTTCCTGGTGCCTGACATGGAGTCTGATGCTTGGGAAGTTGCAGCCTGGACCTTCTCTTTGTTGGGTCTATACAAGGAACAAGTCATCTGGACTTTCTGCTCTATGCATGTGACATGCTGCTACCCAATATTGGCTTTGGATATGGACAGGTCACTCTTAAGTTACTTTTGCCTCTCTGTGTGTTAGTTTCCCCATTGGTGTAGTGCCTAAGGCATTTGACTGCTAACTAGAAGGTTGGCAGTTCAAACCCACCAGCCACTCCTCGGTAGGAAGACTGGGTGACCTACTTCCATAGAGATACCACCTCAGAAACCCAAGGAGGGGTTGCTATGAGTTGAATCGACTCGACAGTGAGTTTGGTTTTGGTTTGGAAAATGAAGACAGTAATTATATTCAGGTATGCCTGGCATTTTCAGCAGCATCATCTGCATGTGAAAGCTGGACAATGAATAAGGAAGACTGGAGAAAAAGAATTGATGCCTTTGAATTACGATGTTGGTGAAGAATATTGAATATACCATGGAAGGCCAGAAGAATGAACGAATTTGTCTTGGGAGAAGTATAGCCGGAATGTTTCTTAGAAGTGAGGATGGTGAGACTTTATCTCGCTTGCCCTGGAAATGTTATCAGGAGGGACCAATCCCTAGAGAAGGACATCATGCTTGGTACAGTAGAGGGTCAGTGTAAAAGAGGAAGTCCATCAACGAGATAGGTTGGCACGGTGGCTATAACGGTGGTCTCAAGCATACCTGCTATTGTGAGGCTGGCACAGGACCGGGCACAGTTTTGTTCTGTTATACATGAAGTTGCTATGAGTCAGAGCCAACTTGATGGCACCTAACAACAACATAAAGTTATTGTGAGGATTAAATTAATTCTTATATTTTAAACTCTTACACTAGTCCCCGACACATGTTCGTATCGGGTAGTGTTTGTTGTGATTATTCGTGTTACAAGGTAACATGCCTGGCTACACGTCCCTGCTGGGTCTCCTCTTATACTTTGTTTAAATTCTGTTGACAGCTTTACTGTCTCTGGGACCCTTCCCTCAAATCAGGCTTAACCTCCAAGAAAGTTCCTTTAACCCCAAGCAATTTCCTCCAGAAAAAGGGCGATTGTGTGATGAGAGAGGCACTTTTGGGGTGGAGGGGACTCACCTTGAATTTCGTTCATTACTGAGGGCTGTCTGTGCCAGGCACTGTACTAGGTGCTGGACCGTAACAGGGCTCTCATGGAGCCCACATTTTAGTCAGGGGCAAGGTGACAATAAATGAAACAGATCAAACATCTGGTGGTAACAAGTGCTATGAGGAAAAAATAGAGCTGAATAAGTGGGTAGAGAGTGCCCTTGTGGGGTGTGTGTGAGTGAGTATGTTGGGTGAAAGGGGTGCATAGGGGGTGGTGAGTGTGTGAGTATGCATGGGGTTGGGTTTGCAAGTTTTCTGGGGTGGATGTGAGTGAGTGTGTGGTGTGTGTGTGAGTGGTGTGTGTGTGAGTGGTGTGGATGTTTGTGTTCAGGGTGAGGTGTATGTTGGGATGGGATGTGTGAATGAGATGTGTGGGTAGGTATGGGTATGTAGGTATGGGTGTGAGTAGGTGTGGGGTGAGGTGTGAGTGTGTTTGTGGTGGTGTGTTTGTGGTAGTGTGTATGAGGGTGCTTGTGAGGCTGTGTATGCTAGAGCGAGATTTTTGACAGGATGGTCAGGGAAGACCTCTCTGAGAAGGTGACATTTTATGTCTGCATGAAAAGTAAGGTTTATTTTCTGACTTGCATGTGAGAAAGGCCTGGTACATGGAATGTCAGAGGGAAGGACTGACAGGAGGCAGATGCTTTCTGAAAAAATAAAAAAACTAAATTCACTGCCATCAAGTTGAATCTAACTCATAGTGACCCCTCCTTGGGTTTCCGAGGCGATATCTCTAGGAAAGTAGATTGCCCAAAGCTCCCAAATCAGGGTTTCATGAGGCTTCATTGCTTCATTTGAGACAAGTTCCCAAGTGTGAGCCATGCCACTGTCCAGATGTGAAAGCCAAAACATTCTTCAAAGTGGAGAAAGTGTGACATTGGATTATCTGTGCTCATTCACAGACCAATCCCCCTACCTGGGCTGGCCTTTGTCATCAGCCCTCCCTGAAGCTTATACTGTTTCTCACCTGAGGTGTTCATTCATTCATTCATTCATTTGTTCATTCACCTGCTATATGTGAGATGTTCTGCATGCTGGATATACAATGGGAACCTCATAGAGTTCTCAGTGGAAGGAGTTAGACAAACAAGTATCAATAATGTCAGATTGCAGGTACAGTAATGGAGCCATTCAGGATGCTATGGGAATAGATGGAAGGGGTACCTAACTCATCCTTGCAGGGTGACTTATTGAGATGGTACAGCTGAGGAAACATAAGCCAGGGAAAGAATGGGGCAGAGGGTAGAGGGGACTGTGTAAGAGGCCTGGGAACAAGAAGAGCCCCCACTCCATTGTTCTAACTGGTTTCAGTGTGGAGGGCAGCACAAAGTGTGGGTGTTTGAAAGGTCTGATTCAGAAGCCATGGCTGGGCCAGGAGGGAGAGCTGGCCTCCTCTGTGCTCCCAGAATCTAATGGGGATGCATGGAGAGCCCATCTCTCTTTGGGTCAGTGGGTAGAGGAGGTGAAGATGTGGGCCAGCTGGGCAGATGGAATTCTGCCTGGAATGTGAATGAAGCAGGGTGGCTGTGGGACTGGGATGCTGCCTGGGAGAGATTGAGCTTAGTGGGTGTCCATCACACCCATGTGTGTCCCCTGGTTTCCTGGTAATGCCTCTTCCCAACCATCCCCATCTGCCCGCTTGAGCTAAAGGGAGGAGGTCAGAGGAGTGAAAGGGCAGAGGACCCTGTGAACCAGGTGTAGGGTAGTTGTGACCCCCTCCTCCTCAAGCAGGGCAGGTGGAGGGCCCTAGACAGTGTGAGGGGCAGTCCCAGGAGGGGATGGTGGGCCATTCCTGGCAGACTTGGCATCCTCGGTGCCTGTGTCTGCAGATATCTGGCTCTGGCCTTCATGGAAATACTAAGGAGGGGAATACCTTTTCTGATCTTAGAAGGGAGGCCCTTCTCTTGGACAGAGCCCTATAAAGTGCTGCCAAGGCCCCAGACAGAGGTGGTTTGGTGGGGGTGCTGACAGGAGGGTGGCGGCCAGGGGAGGCCATCTAGAGGAAGTGTGAGGTGAGTGGGGATGTGCCCTGGCAGCGAACCGAAAGCAGGGAGGTCCTTGCAGGCATCCTGGAAGGAGAGCTTGGTATGGGGCCTATGGGAGCTAGAGGCAGCCTTCTCCCTGTCCTCGCCCAATATCTGGCCACAGGTGGGCCACGTGTGTGGTAGCATTGACAGGAGGGGCCTTCAGAGTCCTGAGTGTCCCTATACCTAGTCCCCTCCCCCGCAGCAGCTCTCCTCCCCTGCCATTCAACATTGAGGCCCCCCCCCCCAGTACATGGGTCACATGTTGTTGCACCTGGATGCTGACCCTGCCCTCTTCTTCTCATGTGACCTGAAATCAGCTTTCCTTGGCATCCTTGCTGGGATCTTCTTCCCGGTGCTCTGTTGCCAATTCTCAGGTGGAGCCCTGAGAATGCACTGGGACCCTGCGAGGGGAAGGATGTGCCACTGAGTTAGCAGCCTGACTTGGGTGCACTGGGTACGGACGTGAAACAAAGCGCCTCTCCTGGCAAGGACCTGGGACACCCAGGTCCACACCAGCCCAGGAGGGAGGCTTTTGAGCACCATGGCCTTTGGGTGTTTCCCTGGCTGCAGTGCCACTCACCTCCCTTACCCTGCTTTCCATCCAGTGTGGTGTATGCAAAAGATTGATTTTTGCCCAGGGCTGTGGCTCTTTAAAGAAATGTGCACTTTTTCAACTTTCTGGAATAATTTTGAACAAATACGGGCCATGAGCCCAACCCTCCAGCACAATTGTGAGTTTCTTAGTTTATGGGCCTCCCTCTCTTATTTCTGTCATAAAGATCATTAATAAATAGATAGATACCAAACCAAAAATCAAACCCACTGCCATCAAGTTGCTTCTGACTCATAGTGACCCAATTGGGTTTCTAAGCCTGTAAATCTTTACGGAAGTAGATCGCCTCATCTCCCTCCTGCAGAGCAGCTGGTGGGTTTGAACTGCTGACCTTCTGGTTAGCATCCAGATGCGTTACTCACTATGTCACTAGAGTTCCAAATAGATAGATAGCTGCCATCAAGTTGACTCTGACTCACAGTTACTGTATATACAACAGAACAAAACATTGCCAGGTCCTTCAGCATCCTCAGGATCACCAGCATTTTTCAATTTGCAATAATTGTGCCTCAGGTAAACCTCATTGGCTACGATATTGCCACTGCGCAAAGCTGATCACTAGCATTTTTGAGTCCATCGTTGCTACTACTGTGCCCATCCATCTCATGGAAGGTCTCTCCCATGTGGGCCCTCTACTTCACCAAACATGATGCCCTCCTCCATCAATTGATCCCTCCTGATGGCATGTCCAAAGCAAGTGAATCAGACAGTGTTCTATTATGATCCATAAGGTTTTTATTGGCTAATTTTCAGAAGCAGATCACCAGGCCTTTCATCCTGTCTTTGGAAGCTCTGCTGAAACTTGTCCAGCATGAATGACCTTTCTGGTATTTGAAATACTAGTGATATAACTTCCAGCATCATGGTAGCATGCAAGCCACCACAGTATGACAAACGAGTGGTGGAAGATCATTAATAACTAACACTTATTGAGCATTTGGTAGTTATCAGGCAGTATGCTTAATTTCCATTAACAATCACAGCAGCTCTCTGAGATAGGTACTATATAATTATTCCAAATTTATAGACAAGGAGATAGATTCAGAGAAACCTGCCCCAAATCACACAGCCAGTAAATGGTGGGATCAAAATTAGAGACTATGCAGTCTGTTTGATCTCTGTGTCAAAGGGTGTGATCATTGTCCTTTCTGTCAGAAAGTGGGTAGCCCTGTGTTGGGAACCAGATCCTACCCAATTGAAGCACAACTTGAGTAAATCCCCTGGGAGAATAGATGTGCATATCTTTTCTGAGTATGTGCTTTGCAGGAATGGAGCAGGAGCCCTGGTGGCTCAGCTGCTAATGGAAAGGTTGGTAGTTCAAACCCACCCAGTCATTCTGCAAGAGAGAGACCTCATGATCTGCTCCCATAAAGATTACAGCCTAAAGCACCCTATAGGGCAGTTCCGCTCTGTCTCTTGGGGTCACTATGAGTCAAATATGGACTAAATGACACGTAACAACAATAGCAACCTATAGGATGCATTTCTTTGTTGACCAGGGCAGGCTTCACCTTAGTGCCCTAAGCTGAACTGGAGATAGGAAGGACTGATGACACCTGGCTGGGAAACAGTATGAGCTTGCATTGGAAGTGAAAGTGAGTTAGAGCAGTTTTGAGGAGCGAGCTGTTTGAGGCTAGGGGTTGGGTTTAGGGGAAATAATTCCTGGTGTTGGGTCAGGAAGGTGGGGCCAGGCCACCGGGGGTCTGACTAGGAGGTTCGACTTGGTGCTTAAGCTAGTGAGAGTCACTGGAAGATTCAGGCAAAGGAGTGAAGTGGTGACTATGGGTAATAAAAATAATCTGGCTTTGGGATGTGGGCTGGATCAGAAATAGAAGACCAAGGATCCTAAGAGCCTTCTTAGATAAGGGGATCTGGGGCTTGGCTATGTGAGTGGACATGGTTTGGGCAGAAGGGGCACTAAAGTGTCATGGAATCTTGTATTTGGAGGCACTGGGGGACCCTGATAATATAGTGGCTAAAGCTCTCAGCTACTAACCAAAAGGCTGATGGTTCAAACTCACCAGCCACTCCACAGGAGAAAAATGTGGTCTGTTCGCATAAAGATTACAACCTTGGAAACCCAATGGGGCAGTTCTATTGTGTCCTGCAGGGCTTCTATGAGTTAGAACTGACTCAGCGTCAGTGGACTTGGGGGACTTTGTAGTTGATAGCTTGAGGGCCTGGAGAGATCTTGAGATTCCTGGAGAAATAGCTACAGCCAGAGTGGAGTCAGGACAGCCCAGTGGAATGTCTCTAGGAACTGGTCACTCTGGGTGGGCCAGAGTGGGATGAACAGGCCATGTGAGGTGAGGCCAGGGTTTTCTTTCAAGGGTGTGTGTGCATTAGTTGGGGAGGGCGACTAGCCAAGGAAATGGAGCACAGACCACCTTATTGCTTGAGCCTACACCCTCTGAAATGCAGCAGGTGACCAGTCTGGCGAGAAGTCTGGAGGGAGAGGTGGGAGGGCTGTGGAGAGAGCAAACAGCATGGGCCACTGAGCAGTGCCACCAGAGTCCCACTGTTGGGCTTGACTTGGACTCCTGCCAGGGGAGGGAAGTGGGCAGGATGTTGAAAGCCAAGTCTGGGATGCTAGGCTGGGGTGTGACAGCACATTTTCTGCCCTTGGGGGTTCCTTGGTTTCTGCTGGGACCCTGAGCCTCCAGACAGTACAGGGCCATGATGAGGGCTACAGTGTGGCAGGGGTGGTGGTAGGGAAGGAGAGCACCAGGGAGGTAGGCATCTGGTCTTGGTGTTACCAAATGTGGTTTGTGGCTCGGCTTAGAACCCAATAATTATGAAGACAAAGTGATTGGATTGACTGTCTAGCTTTGGGCATAGTGAACTGTCCCTGTCTATCCCTGGCCCCAGCCTGATCCCTCCTCCTTCTTAGTGAAGTGGAAACTAGTGAGAAGTAATGAGTGATATAAGGCAGTATTCTCTTACACATCTTCTAGCAGGGGGCCTAGCTCACTGACTGTGTCTCTGGCACTAGCACTGTTCCAGATAATGTAGGACTAGAGGGAGATGGGGCCCTGAGAGTGCTAGGCTAAGACCTCTACTTAACTCATTCCTAATGGGCAGATCCCCATTTGATTCTCCCCTGGAGAGTCCCTTAGAGTTCTTCCTTCTATCAAACTTTAACCTCTTTGACTGGAACAATTCAAAATTCCATTCACGAGAGAGTGAGGAGAATTTACCACAGTCCTTTGGTTTGAAACTGGGGATGCTTTAGGAGAGGATGAGTGCCCGCAGACTGAAATTAGAACCCTGATGGCCCAGCTTACCACAGCCTGGGAATGTTGTCTAGAGGTTCTCTGGCCCAGGGATGTAATTCTCTGGGCCAGTCTTCCTGCCTCCCCTAGTCTCTGGGGCCAGAGTCTGCCATGACCAACCTTCTGTCTCTAGGGCGGTGTGGTGGACGACAAGAACGAAGATTCTGTGTCCGTCTCTACCTTGAGCTTTGGTGTGAACAGACCCACAATCTCCTGCATCTTTGACTGTAAGTGATGCTTAAGGGTGAGGTGAGTGACTTTACATTTCTGTTAGTGTGGGGATATATTGTCAGGTATATGTGTGTGTGCATGTAGGGGCTGTGGATAACTGAATCTGTGTGTCTTTTGTGTGAATCAGTGGTTTTGCGGGGTATGTGTGCATGTACGTGTCTGTGTACATGTTTATGGTATATGGTTTATGTCTGTATATATCTTTGTGTATATGTGGGTATGTGCACTTCTGTGTGTGCACATCTATATATGTATATATATCTGTATTTTGTGTGTGCATCTCTGTGTGGGTATGCTTCTCTGTGTGTGTGTGTTTCTCTGTGTGTATTTCTGTGTGTGGTGTGCATCTGTGCACATCTGGGTGTGCATCTTTGTGTCTCTATGTGTGTGTGTTTGGGATGTGTGCTTCTGTGTGTGCACCTGTGTGTGTGGTGTATGCTTCTGCATGTGACTGTGTGCTTATCAACTCTAAACATGAAATCAGGGATGCAAGGCCATATGTGTTCTGGCTGCCCCAGCATCTGTGTGGCCTCTCCTTCGCTCCTCTTCCTGTTCCTCTGTGCCCTCTCACCCAAGGACATATCACTGTATCCACTTTTGAACTGTGATATGTTCTCCTAATCCTGTGAGAAGATTTCTGTAAAAAAAAAAAAAAAATATATATATATATATTTACTTATTTTCTTAAAAAAACCAAAAATTTGAAGGCATTAAGCAATAAAGTGAATCTAGAACCAGGGAATGCCCTTACTAGAGATAGTCTCCATCCTTCCCTCTGGCCCCACTTCTTAGCCACATCAGCCCTTTACACTGGCATCTCTGTTTCTTCCTTTGTGAAGATGGGAACCGCTACCATCTGCGCTGCTACATGTACCAGGCCCGGGACCTGCCTGCAATGGACAAGGACTCTTTTTCTGGTAGGTGAGGGAGAAGGGAGGTGAGCCAGAGGGCGTGGACTGAGAATGGGAAACTGAAGTCAGGCCTTCAGACAGCAGGGACCACAGTCCAAGGCATCTCTTTTGTGTCTGGGTGCAGGGAGGGGGCTGCTGTTGCTAGGGTCCCTGGGGCCTCCCGACTGTCAAGTACAGCAGCCTCTTGTCTGTGGTCTGTTTGACTCCTCTGTAGGGTTTGGCCTCCTTCCTAAAAGCCTCACTGGCCTTGGCCCCAAGCCTTGACTCTGTCTCGGGTCTCTACTAGGCTCCTACTCTCTCTGCTCTTCTCAGCTGCCTCATTGCTCGCTAAGCCTGATGTTCCCAGGGTCCTGTCTATGTTCTCTTCTCTGGATGCTGGAGTCCCTCCTCTTCCCCAGATCCAGTAATCTTCTAGGCTTTCAGCCCCAATACATGTCTAGCTACATCTAGGTATCTCCCTTCCCCCAGCTACTTGAATCAAGTACTTGGTCCAAGACATCTTGGTGTATTTGTTCAAACCAAGCTCCTTGAGACTCTGCCATCCAGAACCTGCCTCTTCTGCTTTTCTTGCTTTGGTCCTGTGTCAGTGTCCATCCATTACCCAGCCTGGAAGCCATCACTCACCCAGTTCTGTTGATTCTGGCTCCCAAAGCTCTTTCAGATATGTTTTGTCCTCTTCAGTGCTACGGCTGCCACCTCACACTGGCCTTACCCCTTCTTATCTGGACTACTCTGGCCATCTCCTGGCCTCCCAGCCACCTTTCACACTGCCCCTGACAGATCTGGTTATGTGACACTCCCACTGCCCCTGACAGATCTGGTTTTGTAACACTCCTCTTATTCAAACATAGACATTGACAGATAAATCTCACTGATTCTTCAGCATGACAGTCATGGTCCTTTGTGATCTTCCTGCTTCTCTGTCTGCAGCTCTGACCCCAACTATTGTCCATACTTTCCAAGTTCTTCCATATGCCTGGCTTTTGCACCCACTGTTCCCTTTGCCTAGATTACATTCCCTGCCAGTTTTTAATCCAGGCAACTCCTACTCATCCTTTAAGACCCAGCAGAGATGCCCGCTAACCCTTTATTGAGCTTAGTCAGTTGCTCTTTGCTAAGGTCTTCCTCAGCACCTGGCCTGTCCTTCTCTCCTGCCTGTCCTGTCTTTCTCCTAGCCTTCTGCTCACCAACTGCTTAGGGTCACTTTCAGTCTATCTTTAACTTGTCCCTCCCACTCTGACTGTGACTTCCTGTAAGAAGGATCCTTATTCTTACCTTTAAACCTACAGCACTTGGTTTCTAAAGAACTAACATTTATTGGGCCAGGCACTTTACTCTCATTATTTCATGTGATTCTTCCAACTACACTGTGAAGTAGGTATTCAACATCCCTGTTTTGCAGATGAAGAAACTGAGACTCAGGTTAACAAAATTGCTTGAGTTAAAATAGATGACAAGTGACAGAACTGGTAAATGAAACCAAGGCTATCACCTTCCAAATGCTTGCTCTTTAGTTGAATAGAATTGAGGTATTCTTTGAGAAAGACTTGTTCACAGCTGCTACTGCTTACAGCCATTTGCCCAGCTCCTTACTAGCTAGCTCCTTCCACCCCCACATGGGGCACCACTCTGTTTCCTCCTCCCCAGCAGCTGTGGCTCCCCCACATTCCTCTCTACCTCTGTCATAGGGACCTGTACCCCAGCCCTGTGCAGCCAGGCAGAGTGGATGGAGTAATTGCTGAGCTTTGGGGTCTGGGCCCCAAGAATGCCCTCTGTAAAGTGCATGCAAAACCAGCGCACAGGGATTGGCAGGCTGGGGCAGATATCTGGATCTGCAGTTTGCTGGAAAACGCTGCCAGGATGCTTTCTGACAGCTAGAGCTTACCCTGAGAAGAAAGAAATAATGAGTTCACAGTCTTACTTCCTCTCTCCTCTTCCAGGGAGGGTGTGAGGGGTGAGGATGCAGGCACAGGTTTGGTAGGATGGGTGGTGAGGCAGGGGCCCAGGTGGGAAGCCCCTCACCCTCTGTGGGCTGAGCTGGCTGAAGACCCTGCAGGGAGGGAACTCCTCCAAAGAGCCAGCTCAAGAAGCCAGCACTCACTTCTGGGGACTGCAGCGGCAGGGTCAGCCTGGCACTGGCCTGGGGGAGACGTCACACTTTCCATCCTGGCCCCACCCCCTCCCCCAAATAAACATCCCTTGAGCTTTGAGGGTACTGCCCAGGGCTTCCTCAGAGGCCACTGGTTTCTGAATGAAAGGCCCGATTGAGCAGCTGCTGGAAAGGAAAACAGCAGCCAACACGGGTGAACCTATAAAACCCAGAGTGTTTATTTTCACTCCCAAACCTTAAACCAAAGCAATTCCTCCCCTGGAACTGACCTTGGGGTGGCTGGCGGCCGGAGGCTGTGCATGGCCACCAGCTGGCATTTTTCTGAGGAAACTCAAGTGTGAATCCGGAATGTCTGGGGCCAGGGGAGGGTCTAGCTCATCGTCTGTCGCTGGTAGCACCTTCCAGCCAGCCAGCCAGCCAGCCGGGGTGTCTGGGACAGAAAAGGCCCTCCTCAGGAAGCTCTCTGGTGACTTCGACCTATGGTGCTTCCAGCCTTCTGTGAGCCCCCAACCCCACAGTCCTCTCTGTGCTGGCCTTGCTCCTACCTGGCCATGGGCGTGCGCTCTGCTAGTCTCCTCTATGGTGGGTCTTGGGGCTGCCCTAGGGGCTGAGACCTTGTCTGCTCCTTCTCCCATCTGTCTCAGCAGCCCTGGCTGAGGGTTTGGGGGGCCATTTGGGACATTGTTCAGTTATATTAAACTCTGTGGAGGGCATGTGTGTAGGCCATTCATAGAGATACTGCCTTCTAGGCACCCTGAGGGTTGCAGCTTGAATGGAATTTGGGTGTACAGCCAGCTTCATTTCTCCAGACCAGTGGAAAGGTGTGTGCAGACATGTGCTTGTATGTGTAGCAATGTGTGTGGCCCATGTAACAATTAGGTATAAACTGATAAAATGATAATTCACATGACTTTTGTTTGATATTAAGATCAGATTGCTTTATGAGCATGTATTTACTTTGATTCAAAAAGATTTGACTCTAGAGGACTTAGAAATCCTATGTCCTTAAAACCACACTTAGCTCCTTCCTGTCCACCAGCCACTTCAGTCTGAACTGGGGCGTATCTCTTCCTGAACAGCAGTTGGAGCTGAGCTTCCCTGTGCTATCAATACATTGGTATTTTTCAAAGGGAATATGGGAAGGGGCTGTCTTCTTTGCCAAATTGTTCCTTTTAGCCCCCTCCCCACACTGAGAATTGTGGTTTGAAGAAGCCATAAGGTAAAGCTGCTTACAGAGCTGCCACCCAGGCAGACAGCACTGTTGTGAGGTCACCACATCCTCAGGCTAGGGTCCCAGAAACTCCTCTTTGAGGATCTCACAAGGTAGTGGGCTTAGGGATCTTGACTTGGGCTGACCAAGCAAATGAAAGATGGCTAGTAGACAAGATGTCAAGCTGTTAATTTACCAGGGGTGGAGGAGTGATATCTTGAAAGGAAGCAGAAAATATTGTGCCCTCTTTGCTGGCCTCATGGCTCCTGGGAGGGCAAAGCTGTGTGCCCACTGGGTGGTCCTGAGGGGCCTGCCAGGCTAGGCCACAGTGATGTCTGAGAAAGCATGGTTGCCCCGTGGCTGGGGCCACTTTTGTGGTGATAAGTACTTCAGTTTTCCCCCCAGACCCAGACCCTGTCCTGGGTGGTGCTGGAAAATTCTTGCTCATTGGGCTTCCTGTGTCTGGACTGTGTTCATGGCCCTTCCCAACATTTTTAACACAGCCTTTTGTTAAGATTGGCTCCGGCTGGGTCATCTACCTGACGAGCTTAAGGAGGTGTTTTCCAAAGTACATTGGAGGCTTGTGAAATGCTCTACTTACAAAGGGTTCCTGAGTAAGGAGACTGGGAAACACTGCATACTGAAAGATTTACAATGCTCAGTGGCATAGGAGAGGCTTGGGACAGCAGCAGTAAAGAAGCCTGTTTTACCTGTTTAAATGCTCATTAGCTCCCCAGAGAATCTGTGTCTCGAAGAACGGCATTTAAGGAAACACTGATCTACAGAATTCAGTCCAAATTGCCTAGCATGAGTCCAGGAGCGTGTGTGATCTGCCCTGCCTCTCTCTCAGACCTACGCTATCCTCACTGCCCTGGATGCTCCCAGCCTCTCACTAGCTCAACCATTTGCTGTTTTCCAAGTCTCCGTGCCTTTGCCTGTGCTGTGCTGAGTGCATGGAACATCTTATTTTCCTTGATCCATGTTGGCTCCCTCCTCATCCTCAAGAATCCTGTTGAGTGACCTCCTTTGGGAAGTGTAAGTTGAGCACCCCTGCCTTCAGTGCCTTGTACATACCACTATTAAGTTGCAGATCACTTTGAGTTATTATTGTGGTTTGGTTATCATTTCCAATCGGTCATCATGATTTTAAGAACTTGGATTGTGTCTCATTCAGCGTCATAATCTTATCACTGTGCTTACCTGCCACATGCTAGTCAATCAATAACTGTATATTGAGTGAATGATACATTATAAATAATACTATAGTAGACATCTTTTAGCTTTTTGGTTAATTTGGATGATTCCCAGGAATATGGGGGAAAGGGTATAAACATTTTTATGTTTTTCAGGGCGTACTGCCCAATTGCTTTCCTAAAGTGTTGCTAAATTGCTTCCAGCAGTAAAAAGCAGTGTATATTTCGTCAAATACTTGCCAACACTGGGTTTTATGTTTTTATACAATTTTTCTTAATTTTATGGGGAAAAATATTGCTGTATTATATAGTTCTAGTTGCACTGCTTTACTTACTAGTGATCTACTCCACCCTTTCTTAAGGATCCTCTTAAGAGGTTGAAATAGCATTGGACTAGGAGTCAAGGGTCTAGTTCTGGCCACACATGACCTTGGGCTAGCCACTTGGTCTTCCTAGGGCAAAGCTCTCTCTTCTGACAAATGGAAATGGCATCACCTGCCCTGCTCCTAATCAGTGGTCTGTAATGGTTGGTGGGAAGGCCCATCAGAGAAGCAGAGGGCACTGTGAATACAGATGGTTCTCCCTGGAGCTCTGGGAAGGGTATGGTCTGAGGAGTAGGGCTCAGGCCAAACTCTTTGGTTGTAGGACTTTGGGTTTAGCAAAGGAATCACCTGCCTAGGTGATTGGTCCTTGTTCTTTTGGCAGTGGAGTTCAGTTGAATTCTATGTATTCATGGCTGGTTGTCAAGATGGCCTTGGTCTCAAAGGGCTTCCCGCTTCAAACTTCTGCGTCAACTCAGAAGATCTAAGAGTGGATGTTTGCTCCCTGTGGGTTGGTGTGTGAACACAGAGGACAGGTGCTGCTTCTCTCAAAGGGGGGTGTGGCTAGGCCAGGATGGATGTGGAACCTAGCCCTTCCCCTCTGCCTCTCCTAGGGAATGTGCCCCCCTCCGCTCTGCTTTCTTGGAAGAGGGGTGTATCTGTGAATCTATCTGAATTTCCTTCATCTGACCACCTTGCTTCAGCAACATCAACTCCCCCCTCCCCACCTCTTCTTTCTTTTTTGGAGGGGCTGGGCCCTGTAGGGGAGAGGCCCAGCCCAGCACACAGTAGCCCAGTGTCTGCAGCCCCAGGCCTCCAGGCCTGCTCTTTACAATGCCTTTGTTGTGTGTTTTTTCCTCCCTGGGCGGGCGGTGCGACTGGGTGATTTTGTTTGAAAGCACCCCCCTCCCCAGTGCTGAGCTCATTGCCTGAGCTGATGGGGCTGCTGGAAGGAGTAGGGCTGCTCGGGGCCAGCATGGGGGGTGCTGCCAACACCAATACAGCGTGCACAGCCGCTACAATGTGCAATTGTGATCTTTGTGTAAACGCGGTCGGTCTGGGGCCCGCATGCTTATAAAAATAAAGCGTTGGGAAGCACAGGGGGTAGGAACAAAAGGGGCTTTTTTGCTGGCTCTCTAATATGGTTTTATTTATCGGAACGCGCCCTCTTTCCCTTACTGGAACCGGGGAGAGGTTCTCTGCCGAGCTTGGAGCTGATGGTATCACAGCCAGACGGTTTCATTAAATGCACAGACGCCGCTGGGCCCTGCCAGGGGCAGGAGGGAAAGGGCTTGGGGCCAGCCTGCCAGGGCTGGTGTACTGAAGGGGGAGCCCCATACCAGGAGGCTTTACCAGGTGGGGGCTGGGGAGAGTGCTGGGCACTTCTCCCTTGCCCCTCTTTCTGCCAAGGGCTTCCCTTGCCCTCTTCTACCCCAAGAATCAGGTTCAAAATCAGTTTCTTACAGGAAGCCCTCAGTGATTGACCCCATGGTACTTTTGTGCTTGCAGGCTGACAGGCTAGTCCCCGGCTGATGGCTGCTTCCTATTGGTCAAAACCAGCATTGTCAAGCCAGTGGGTGTCCACTGGCTAACTTAGATTCCCCTCACTTAGATCCCCCTCATGCCTAAAAACCACCCTCTGGGTGACAGCTACTATCTTAGACCCTGCTCCCTCCATCTCCTGATAGGAGTTGTCCCCATTGCCCATCCTGACCTCTCCACCTCTCCTATGGCCACTCTTTGCCAGCCCCCTCTCTACCATCTCCTACACAGTGACCATGCCATGCCACTGGTCTCCATGTAGCCAGGCAGCCTGTCCTGCACCCCTCCTCTTTGTGTGAAAAAGCTGTCTCCTCACACAGGATTGTACCTGGACATCCCAGCACCCTTCTGAGTCTGTTACCTCCAAGGCTACCAAGGCCCCCTTGATATCATGTGGGGAGTTAGTGGCAATTTTGGGGCTGGATTATGGGTCTCAGAGGGTTCAAGGCACTGCAGAATGGACGCAGGGTGCCAAGGACATAAGAGCATGCTTTAGGTCATTTGGGCTCAGCTTGCACAGACATTCAGCATCTAGCTTCTGGCCTCCTGCTTCCCCAGACTTTCCTGTCCCCACTGCCCCTCAGCCTCTGGCATTTGGAATCTTCCAAAATAGTAACACACTGGGTCCTGTCCCCAAGCTGATAACCTAATGGGAGAAGTGGGAGGAGTTCCCTCTCTAAACCCTCTTCCTTTTTCAAATCACATGGACTCAGTGCCATAGGACTTTCTTATGCAGTGTGGTCCCCAGACCAGCAGCATCAGCATCACCTTGTAACTTGTTAGAAAGGCACATTTTTGGGCCCCATCTCAGATCTGCTGAAGCAGAAACTGGGAGTAGGCCCAGCTTGCTATGTACATCTTCCAGGTGATTCTGGCCCAGCTTGCATTTAAAAACCATAGCCCTAAGACTCTGCCTTTGTGACACCAACACACTCTGGGGCTAGGCAGAGGGAATGACTACTAGGTAGGTCCGAGACTCTTGTGGCTAGGGTTGGCAGGCTGGGCAGCAGGGAGCTCCTCCAGGTTCCTCTCACACCACTCACCACTAGACATCTCTTGAATCCATTTGCTTCTTTCTGGCACTACATGCCCATTAAGCTACCACCATCTCCACCTGGACTATTACAGTAGCCTCATAACTCATCTCTCTGTACTCTCTTTTGCCTCTTTCAATCTGTTCTCCAGTGGCAACCAGGGAGAACTTACAGAAATGCAGACCCAGTCATGCCTGTCACTTCACATCCCAGAGCTCTACTCTAATCTCATTCCTCAAGGAAGCCACTACCTTCTATCTAGGCTTCAAAGCACTGATCACAATTATACATTTGTATTTGCTTGTGTGGATTATGGCTTTGCTCCAATTGTTTTCTCAGCCCCTAGCCCCTAGCCTGGCATGCATAAAGTACTCAATCAATGCTTGTTGTATAAATAAATTAATGAATGAGTGACCCAAACAGACATTCACTTCCTCTAAGTGTACCTTGTCTCAGGTGGCTAGACTGAGGAGACACAAGGGTGAAGGTCTCTGGGTCTCGTGCCTTCCTGCTAGGACCTAGGCTCTATTTGCCCATGGTGGCCTGCCAGCAACCTCATGGATTAGCCAGGAGAACTGCTGGGGGAAGGGGGCTCTGGCATTCATTTCATTACTGCAGAGTGGCAGTCATGCCTCACTCCAGCATTGTGGACTGCATGACTCCTGAGCAGGTGACTCTCATGGTCTCTACTGTGTCCTGTCTCTCCTGTTGCCTGACCCTCACAGATCCCTATGCAATCGTCTGCTTCCTGCACCAGAGCCAGAAGACGGTGGTGGCAAAGAACACCTTGAACCCCACCTGGGACCAGACACTCATCTTTTATGAGGTTGAGATCTTCGGTGAGCCTGCCAGCATTGCTGAGCAGCCTCCCAGTATCGTAGTGGAGCTGTATGACCATGACACCTATGTGAGTCTGCTGCCCCCGCCCTGTCCCCTCACTGTCCTCCTCCTTCTGGGGCCCAGAGAGAGCCTTTGAGGAATGGGCTTTTGTGGATTCCTGCTCCTCAACCAGATCGCTGTCCCAAGGCTAGGACTGATGGGCTCTCCTCTGACCCTCACAGGCTGTAGGGTAATTAAAAACACCGTTAGAGTAATTAAAAATGGATTGCTAGCACATGTACCATGCCCCTGATAGACATTACTCATCTAGAATGGCAGAGAGAGGGGACCGATCTGAAGAGGACCCTTGGCTGGGTGTCAGGAGGCCTGGGTTTTCTCTGCCTCTTGCTTGCTGATATGATCCTGGGCTAGTCCCCGTCAGAGAACTGTGTTGAATCCACATTCATCCAGCACTTACCTTACTGGATTGAGTGGCCCCTCACCTGGAGGTCCCAAGCTAGGTGCGAGCAGAGACTCACCCACTAAGTAGAGATCCTCTATGTAAGACAGGGTTCCTGAGGGCCAGGTGCTATGTTCAAGTTGCCACGACAACTGGAATGTTCTGTACTCATGCTGTCCAAATGGAAGCCACCAGCCACCTGTGGCTATTGAGCACCTGAAATGTGGCGAGTGCAACTGAGCAGCAATTTTATATTGAGTTTAATTTTTTTTTAACTTTTTATTGTGATTTTGGTGAAAGTTTACAGAGCAAATTGGTTTTCCATTCAACAATTCATATACATTTTGTTTTGTGATGTTAACTGCAGTCCCCACTTTAATGGATTTAAATTGAAACATAGCCACAGGTGGCAGGTGGCTCCTGTATTGGACAACACAGCTCTAGTAGGTTCCCAAAAGGGAAGAATCATTGTGGGCTGGGATATCTGGGAAGGCTGTGGGGAAGATCCAGGCACTGAAGGAAATGTGGGTTGGGGTGAAGAGCGAGACAGAAGTGCATTCCAATACAGTGTAGGGGTGGGTGATGGGAGACCTGAGGAGAGGGGAGGGCAGGCTGGGAAGGAGGAGAAAGGAGTATGAGGCTGTGGGAGTTATGGAGGTGGATCAATGTTTTAAAACTAGAAGATGGGATACCATTGTAAGTGAGAGACTGTGGCAACCCAGTGAGCATGTGGCAAAGAGGACCTGGTCAAGATTGAGGGCAGCAGTGGGGAGGCAGAGTTTGGAAGATATTTTCCAGAGTGGCCATGACTGGATATCAGATGGCTTGGGAGGGGTGGTGACCAGGGCATGCACAGGTTGGTGGCCAGGGGTTGTTGGCAAACAACCATTGTCCTGTGCCCCATGAATGTTGCTTTACTGTCCTGGCTGCCTGGATGCTCCAGGTGGGGAACGCAGGACTAGAATACAGAAGGCTTGGGGTGGGGAGGTCAACTTGAGAGTTACTCCCTTGGAAGGAAACACTGGTTCTGTGGGGCAATAAGCAGCTGGAGGAAGAGTCTCTTTGGGTCTGTTTGGAGAAGAGTGGAGGGCCAAGCCTGGCTCCTTTTGGGGCAGGAGGAGACAAGTAGAGAGGTGGGAGAAGTGGGAGAGTCAGGGTTGGGGAACTAAGCAGAAGGAGCAGGTACAAAGTACAGGGTGGACTGGGGTGTGGACAGGACAGGGCCTGAGGTCTGGCTGAGTCAGAGCTCTGTGTGTGCCTGGCCCCAGTGCCTGAGGGATCTCAGAGGGAGGAAAGCTATGGCCTCTTCTGGATGGGTGGGCTCCAAGGTCCTGGGGGAGAGCTGGGGCTGTTGGTGGTGTGAATATTTCAAAACAACGTGGTTCCCATTGACAATGAACCATTGTCCTGAGCTCTGTGAGTATTTCCCTGCTGTCTTGGCTGCTCATGACTCTGTTAGGACCCCTAGACCTCTCCAGGAGCCAGCAACTAAAGGGCAACACCTGTCCCGGGAAGGGCCTTCAAATCTGAATGGTGTTATGGATGGTGTCAACTTTGAGTGGTTGATGTCCATGCTGGACTGTCACCTGCTGGTGTGGCATTTATGTAAGAGCTAAATGGCTCAGTTGTGGGCTGACTGCAGGCAGGGCAAGGCACAAGGGATTGTGAGGGCCATGGTACCATCTGGAAGGTTTGGCCCACTGCTTCATCCTTGAGGAAGCTAACCACAAGACCACAGTCTACATACCAGCCAGAGCACAGAGACCCATGTCCAAGGGCTGACCTTGGGCAGGGCTGTGATAGCTAAGAAGAGTAGAAGCAGTCTGGTGGAGGCAGTGGCCTTTGGAGAGACAGGCAGGGGAGAGGCCAGCAGAGGCCAGCCAGCTAGAGCAGAGGATGTGTAGAAAGGAGGAATAAGAGAGGTTGAGCAGGCTATAGGGAGAGGGCTTTCAGTCTGGGAGCAGTTGTTTAGACTCTATCCTCCCAGCAGTGGCAAAAGAATGACAAGATGAAAACTCCGTTTTAGCACACAACTCATTTAATTTGATGAGTGTGCTCTCAATCTCCCCGTCTGGAAAAGGGAGGTCTAAAGAAATGAAACAGGGATATAAAACTCCTAGGAAATATCAAAACATCACCACTGAGGGCAGTAGAGGAATGCCATGAGGCTGGGAGTGTGGTTAAATGAAAGCAGAGACATGCTAGTTGGGTATACAAAGAGACTTCCTGCATGGTGGGAATTCCAGCAACAGCCTGCTGGGGTATTGTCCTTACCTCTCTATGGAGGGCAGAGTTCACTATTCTGCAAGAGAGAGCTGCCTAGACTCCCAGGCTCTTCTCCTTCAGGTGGCCGATACAGGCCTCATGACCTCTCTGAGATTGCCCACAGCCCTGATTGTTCTTTCTCCATACTGGTCCAGGGTGCAGATGAGTTTTTGGGACGCTGCATTTGTCAACCAAGCCTGGAACGGATGCCTCGACTGGCCTGGTTCCCATTGACCAGGGGCAGCCAGGCAGCAGGGGAGCTGCTGGCCTCCTTTGAGCTCATCCAGAGGGAGAAGGTAAGATCAGTCCTCTTGGGGAGGGGGCCAGGCAGGAAGCAGAGGGTGAGGTGCAGAGAGCAGGGTGAAGGACTCTACAGTGGGGAGGGTGGCACCCATATGTCCTGTTCCCCTGCCAGGGGTCAGCACTCAGTGGGTAGTACTGTAGGACCTTCTTTGGGAGTCAGGCCTCCTGCTGAGATAGGTTCTGCCCATCTTTTCTGAACCCCAAATCAGGGCATGAGCTAACATTGGGGTAGATTATTGGAAACCTGGACCATGCTAGAAAGCCTGAGTCCTCTGGATTTATTCTTTACTGGGTCATACTCGGACATAGTTCCTGTGGGGAGGATCTTTGTGGTCTGGCAGGGAGAGAGGGAGGAAGTTTGAACTGCAGTGACAGGTAAGGTCAGGACCTCCCTTCCAGTGCTGCTTTGCCAAGCCTGGCTGCAGGACCCTGGGCCAGCCACATCCCTGTTGCAAAAGAGAGAGTTTGGGATAGAACTATGTCTTCAAACTTGACAAGGCTGCTCTGGGTGACATGTCTGGGGCCACACAGCATGCTGCCAACCTGGCTTCGCACTGCATTCCTCTTCAACGCCCAGTCCCCCAGGGGCCTCGGAGGAAGTACCAGGTCTCCAATGAATGGAGTCTGCAAGCCGCTGAACCACCTGATCAAAGCATAGTACACAAATGTCATTGAAGATGTGTTATTCTGCCAGGGCTGGAAAGAGGGTGATGGGGGCTTGAGTGACAAACATCTAACTAAGGCTCTCTTTTCTTCACCCCTAGCCGGCCATCCACCATATTCCTGGTTTTGAGGTAAGTCTTGCTCTTAACTTTTCTTCTCCCTGTGTTAGCAGGTGGGAGGGATTGTCGGGCACACACCTCCATCATACCTTCCTGGAGGGCAGGAAAGCGTCTTTAAGCTGAGGAGGACTCAGGTGTGGTCATGGGGCAGGGTCCTCATCTCCCTCCAAATCTCCCTGCCTAGCCCAGGCCTTCCCTGAGAAGTCTGAGAATGACAGGCTTTCAGACTACAGGCACATGTTGTCATCCAGCCTAGGGCTCTTAGCTCATGAGAATCCCCTGGGCAGCTTAGTAATGGGTGCTCAGGCCCCATCCCAGACCAACTGAAACCCTTTCTGGGCATGAGGCCCAAGGCACTGAGACCTTTCAGAGCTGCCCAGAGGAATTTGATGTGCAGCCAGGGCTGAGAACAACAGATGTAGTCTAGTGTCCTCAAAGTGTGATTGGTCCCCACCAGCAGCATCAGCATCACCTGGGATATTGTTAGAAACACAGGTTCTTGGCTCACACTTCAAACCCACTGAAGCAAACTCTGAGGGTACCTCCCAGTAGCCTGGGTCTTCACAAGTTCTGTAGGTGATCCTGATGCATGCTTGAATTTCAGATGCTGTGATTTAGACCCAATCTCCCAACTAATTGTTCTCCTTGCCACTCTGTTTTTTTATCTACTATTAGGGCTTTATTCCTTTCTTGCTGTTCTTCCCTCACCTGGGGGTCATGGTAGAATATATAGACCTTTCACTGGTCCCTCACCTGTTTAATTCAGGAAACAGTGTTCTAGACCAAGCTTTGCTGCATTTTGAGATGTGGTCATTTGAAGACTTTTTGGATGCACCACCCCTCAAGAAGCAGTTCTTACCACACAAGCCCTTCTCCCCTTATCCTCTGCTCCCCTTTCCCCTGTCTCTACCCTGCCCAATATAAGCACCATCTCTCAGTTCTGCCACTTCCTCAGTCCTGAGGATTCTAGGTTGTTTCTTCTTGGCTCCCTAAGTCCAGAGGCCATGGCATGGGCAACGGCTCCAGGACCTGTCTTCCCCCTGGGGCTGCTGCCCTAGTGTCCTGGACCCTGTCTGTCACTTTCCTTCTCTTTTCACTCCTAGAGACACCAGACTGTAGGCATATGCTTTAGCTTTCCCGGCAATCTCTCTTCCTTGATGTCTGTCACCCTTTTTTCTCATGGGCCATGTGGAGGGGCATGTGGGGAAACCCATCCCCACATCCTAATGGGAACTGGTTTCTGTTGACTGTTCTCAGTAATGATGCCTGTGGGCTGATCTATGGCCCAGGCCAGGGCATGTCTGGCTTGGGGGAGTGCTCTTTGTCACTCACTAATGGTAAACTTTTTCCCGCCTCCCTCTCTTCCTCCACCGTCTCCTCTCCTCAATGTGGAATGTGTCATGCTGTGGTCCAGGTACAGGATACATCAGGGATCCTGGAAGAGGTAAGCTCGGCCCTCACAGGTGTGGCTTGTGGGTGGAGGTGGTATGGAAGAAACAGAGGGAGGGTGTAGACCAGCCTTCCAGGTTCCAGTTCCTCAAATGAGCATCTGTCATATGGAGACCCCTCTTGATTCCATACTGACACTCTGCATGGCTCCAGGGCTGCTTGTGGTATGTCCTAGATGATTCTGGCCTCAGAAAGCTTGTTCTATGGGGAGGTTGGACCCAATCTGCATACACAGCAGTGCAATCTCATCTTTCATGGACTAGGTGGTATGCTTTCAAGAAATGTTCAGAAAGTGTCAGAGCAGTCGAGGAAGCCTTTCTGGTACAGGCAGCATCAGTGCCTAGGAAGAGGTAGAGGAACATGCTTTTGGTTCAGGTGGCCAGGGTTTAGGTTGAGGCCTGGCTGGTTTGGGGGGTGAGGTAACTAGGATTCCTAGGGACTGGGAAGAAGTTTGGGGTTTGCATCCAGGGAAAGCACATCCACGTCCTTTGCCATGGGGGATGAGGAGTGCATACTCTTATGCCTCCTGTTCATCTATGAGCAGATCTTCATGAGCAAGCCTGGGCACAGGCCTAGGTGGAGAGATTGGATGGAGAGCCCTGGTCAGATGGGGTGTTGGGAAAAGGGCAGCCACTTCCTGCCATCAGGGAATCCCCAGGCTGGGAGTGGACACCATTTGACATTTTCAGTGCAATTTGGACTTGAGAGTGTAGGGTCAGGATGTGGGATCCGCAGGCCCCGCGCCCCTTACTTCACTTCCTCTTAGCTCCCAGACCGAGGTGGGGTCCGCCAAGTGAGCTGGCCTTAATTGCGCCTGACAGGCAGCCGCCTGCTTCTGGCTGCAGTTGCAAAAGACTGCCGATTTGGAAAGGGGAGCAGAACCATGTCCAGGGAAGCAGTACGGAGCCCTAGCTCTTGATTGAGAGTGCTCTGGGGCCAAAACCCACAGCCTGCTCTAAAGAAAACCCAGCCCAGGGACAAGTTATTAAAAAAAGTTACAATGCTGCGTAACTGGATTTGTAATATATAGCAATGAAGACTCGGATTCCCAGAGCAAGGATCTTGGTGTGGTCTCATTGTGAGGAAGCAAATCGAAGTTAAAGCTTTGAGGCCAAACCCTGAAGAAGCCAAGTGCCCTGCTGCAGGTCACCCAGGCCACAGGCTGAGGCAAGGTCCAGGGAGAGCAAGTCCTGGGTGTCTGCTGGGCAAGGGGCCAGCTGAGCCGGCAGGTTCAGAGGGTCTGAGGCCCAATAGGATGAATGGAGGCAGGGAATGGGCTACCAGCTGGTCCAGGGAAAACCCCAGAGGTGGCCTTGTGGGCTCTCATCCCCAAGAGCCCCCTGCCACTCACCTCAGCCCAGAGCCCATAGCTCAGCTGTCTCTCTCCCATTTGAAGACCAAGCCTCCTGGCAAGACCCTAGGGCCCATTTGGTTTTAAGAAACTCTGGGAAGATTTGATTCCATTAGGATGAACCACCCAGAACAGGTAAATCCATAGAGACAGAAAGTGGATTGATGGCTGCCAGGGGCTGGGAAGAGGGAGGAATGGGGAATGACTGCTAATGGGTACAGGATTTCCTTTTGGGGTGATGAAAATGTTTTGTAACTAAATAGAGGTGGTGGTTGCACAACATTGCAAATACCACTGAATTGTTAATTTAAAAATGATTAGCTTTGTGCTATGTGAATTTCACCTCAATTAAAAAAAAAAAAAAGAATCCCTGGGGCCCTGGATAGAGAGGCAGGCTGTGGTGGTGCTGCTGTCCTGGGCCTGCAGTTAGCCCTCCTCTTCTAGCTGTATTTCTGTCTTCACTATGGCCAAACCCCTGGCTTGTGTCCCCCTACCAGACCCCAGGCTCCCAGCCTCCATCCCCGTGGAGAGTGCTTCAGCCTCTGGGAGCTTAGATTCTGGGCCACCAGCCATGGATAGCCCATGCACGGCTGGGCGCAGAGAGGGCTGGAAGGGTGTGTTAGGAAGCTGTCTGTCTGGATGGATTGGGGAGTAATGGGCAGTAGGAGAGGCCAGGTGGGAGGCTAGTTCAAAAGTAATGAGGGCCTGAACTGGAGAGTGGTGGGGGTGGAGGAGGAAGACAGATGGGGCAAGTGGGTCTAAGGGATGGTTTCAGGACCCTGGCTTTAGTGGGAGTCCCTTTTGGCCAGAGCAGCAGCCACACACAGAGATTCAGACACCAATGCAAAGGAGACTGAAAACCTTCTGGAAGATAAAAGTGTACATTAATGACATGAAATGCTGTCTGAGGTGCTGAGGGCTGTCAGAGCAGATGTAGGATGGTAGGGGATGGCTTCCTGGAAGAGGTGACTCTGAGAAGTCTTTTAAATCAAGGATTGGCAAAGGGACCGAGGGAAGCCTAAAAGATGGCCAGCGGGTGAAGGGGTGGGGCTCAGGCAGCAGTGGCTGGGGCTAGGGCCCTGTCACTGCCTGCTACCTGTTTATGCACATCTAGAACTGCCCTATCTGGAAACTCCTGGTGAGGAGAGGGGTTGTTGTGCTGTGTCTTTGATGCTTTGGTGGTGTGGAGGGAGCTTGGGCCCTGGTGGAGAGAGCAGTGGAATGTAGGGCTTTCTTCCCCCTCCCCAGCCCTGTCTTTTTGTCAGTGCATGCTGTAGCCCCGTTTGTCATGCTCTTCTTTCTTTCGTGTTTCACTCTTCCTTCTGTTTGCTCCTTGGCCCTGGCTCCCACTCTCCCTCCTTCTCCCGCCTCTTCTTAGCTCTCTGTCTCATTTCTTTTCCTTTTTGTCTGGAAAACAAAGGCGGTCCACGCTGCCAAGGGGAATGAGTTCAAAGAAACTGCAATTTTAGATTTCCTGAGAACTGGAGAGTGTGTGCATGCACGTGTGAGTGTGTACACTCGAGAGAACACACACGTGCACACACGCACGTGCAGCGAAGAGGTGATGGCGGCTTCCTTAATAACCAGTGCCCTAGGATAACAGCGCATGTGTGGAGGAAGATCCCACCTGGGATCCTTTAGGGACCATCTTAAGGGTAGGTGTGGTTAGGAGTGTTACCCCTTGGTTCTGATGCTTCTCTGCTCTAGCAGAAGGGACTATGTGCTCCAAGGCTGGTCTCCCTGTCATTCAAGCGGCCAACCAGATGTCCCTGAATCTGCTCTTCCAAATCCAGGCAACAGGGTACAGCTTTTAGTAGGAAATGTACTCTTGCACCCCCAAATCCACTAGAAGGAAAAGTTTGGTGTTTTGCAATCAGAAAAATAAACCCAGTGGTCCCCCATCCCCCATCCCTCCCTCAAGGCCTTAATTTAAAACACTGTTTTTCCTGGGAAGTCTAATTAGAGCAACATGTTTTTCCTAACGAGCTGGGTGGGGCAGGCAGACAATGGAGCCCTCCCAGTCCGCCTAGCTGCCCCTGCCTAGAGCTCCTGAAAGAGCCAGATGTGAATGTCCAGAGGGTCCCTTTACTGTCCCCTGCTGGGTGAGGTGGGGCTCTATGAGCTACTAGTGACAGGGTTGACCTAGGTGGCTGGAAGGCCTTGCCAACACTTCTCTGCCTTTGCACCCCATCCCAGAAATGAATGTCTGTCTAGTGTGGTGGCCCTAGGGCTGGGGAGGAAGACCTCCTTGTCTCTCTGTACTGAACTGACCAGAGGGAAAGATAGACTGAAGGGTCAGAAAGGTGGACTCTGCTCTTATGGGCCCAAGAGAGTCTTACTTGTCTTTGGGGGCCTCTTGGTCTGAGCTGGGTTGGTAAACACTTGGTACACTTGTAGAACCTCCCTCAGTGTGGGAACCCCAGGCCTGCTGCACATTCATGGTTGGGTGGGAAGGGAGAGAAAAGAAAGGTCTGGTGAAAGGGGACTTCATTTAATTAGGCTTATATTATGTGGCTGCTCTTGAGGTCCCTGGGTTGAAAATGGTTTGTATTTGGCTACTAACTGAGAGGTTGGTGGTTCAAACCCACCCAGTGGTGACACGGAAGAAAAGCCTCGTGATCTGCTTCCATAACGGTTATAGCCAAGAAAACTCTCTAAAGCTCAGTTCAATTCTGTAACACATGGGATTACCATGACTCCATGGTAACAGATTTGGTTTTTGAGTTTTGGGGTCTGTGGTTCTCAGAGACCCTCACCACACAAAAGACAGTAAATCAGAATGTCCTGGTGACCTTTAGTCTAAGATGTACTCTTATGCTTTCAGACCCACTATAGCTACTACAAATCAGTGTATGGCCACTTATCTGCCAGGCAATGCTGTGTGGTACCCCAGTTATAGTTGAGTCACCAGTCTACCCTCACTGAGAATCACTGACCTGAAGGGATGGTGTCATATCAATCAGGCTGGTCCAGAAAAAGTTGGGTGCAGGGCTGGCAGTCTCTCTGGAGCCAGAGGACTCCCACATGTGAGATAATTTGAGATGAGTTAGGAGCTCAGGAACCTGGAGGCTAGTTATTTAGATAGTCGAGGTTTTAAGAATCAGAGAGTAGGATTATAAGAAGCTTCTGGAGTTGTCAGCAAGGTTTTCTGGAGGACAGAGAGCTTGAGCTAGGCTGAAAGATGTGTCAGGTTCAGGAAGGTGATGAGGGAAGCCCATTCAAACAGAGGGAGCAAAGAACTGGGTGGAGGGAGGGAGGGGCTGGTGAGGACTTGAGGATCAGTCTGGAGCAGACCAGAGTGTTGGGAAGGATTTCTTTATCCATCCATCTCCCCACCCAGCCACCCACTCACCCATCTGTTTGCCACCCTGCCCTTCCTCCCTTGAATTATCCGTTCATAATCGTTTATTTATTGGACAGGGGAATTCAGCCTTACAGAATTGCTGGTTTAAACCAGGGACACAGGAAAACAAACACATAGAGATGGCACAGGGCGATGTGTGTTACAATAGGAGTAAGTCCAAAGAGATATGGGAGCTATGAGGGTGCTTAATTTAAGCTCAGAGCACCAGGGGAGACCTACACGGAGATCTGACATCTCAGTAGGAGGTAGCTAGATGAAGTAGGATGGAAGAACATTCCAGGCAGATGGACCAGTGAGTTCTAAGCCTCAAAGGCTAAAGAGAGTGAGGTGCCTCCTACAACTTGTTAGTGTTCAGAGGGCTGGTGTTGAGCATATCCTGGGGGTGGGTGTGACTTGTCACTCCTTGGGGCCTGGAGGGGAAAGTTATCTGGTGAGAGATGATATCAGAGAAGTCAGTAGGAGGATCTTGGAAGCCAGGTCATCCCTGAGGGGATAGGGAAAGGTTTTAAGCAGGGATTGATATATTAGAAAGATCACTTTGGCTGCTGAGTCTAGAATGCATTGGTTGTTGGGAGGAGGTGTGTAATATCAGGTGTGAGAAGACCACTTAGGAGGATGGTGGTGGGTCCAGGGGAGAGAGGCATAGTGACCCAACCCATGGAAAGAAGACAAGTGGATGGATATGAGAGATATTAGGAATCAGAATTGCCAAGGTCTGTTGATTGGTTCAGGTGGCATAGTGGATAAGCATTTGGCTGTAACCAGAAAGTTGGTGGTTCAAATCCACCAAATGCTTGGTGGAAGTGAGATGGGGCAATCTACTGTAAAGATTTACAGCCTCAGAAACCCAGTGGGGGTCGCTATGAGTCAGAATCCACTCGATGGCAGTGGATAGACCTGGTGATAAGGGAGAGGGAGGGGCCTAGATTGGCATGGGAATTGTTTAGTTGGATGGTAGGGGCTCTTTCCGAGACAGGAACATTTAAAGAGAGCAGGTTTTGAAAGAAAGCTAAAAGAATCCAATTTTAGACAAGTTCAGCCTGAGAACCTATAGGGTACATGCATGTATTGAGCAGTAAGAGGTTGGGAATGTGGGTCAGGAGCCTAGGGGAGATGTTTGGCAATAGAAGGCCTAGGAGAGGGCTAAGAGTCCTGATGTTTCAGAGTGGAGGAGGGGGACTGCTGAAGACACTTGTGAGCAGAGATAGCAGCAGCCAGAGAGGACAGAGGGGCTAGCAGTATGGAATCAGAGACTGTTTTAGGGAGAAGGCTCAGGTCAGCTGGCCAGATGCTGCTGAGGGGGTAAGAGAGATATAAACCAAAAAGTATCTTCTGGGTCAAGCTACAAGCAGATCATGGTTGTCTTTGGAGAGAAAAGTTTCAGAGGAGTGTCTGTGGGGTGGGGGGGAGATGGCAGAAGCAGAGTGCACGGGGACAGAGGAAGGAATAGAAGCAAGGGAGGAGAGCCATGGATGTAGATAGTTCTTTTCCAGAAGCTTCACAGTGAAGGAGGGAAGAGAGTTAGGGAGGCTGCCTAGAGGGGGGCTCAGAGAGGAGGGCATGGATGGGTTTGAAAAACATGGGTGTCTTTTAGTGAAGAAGGGAAGGATCCAGAGGTAGCATGAGAGATTGGGGAGGAGTGAGTAGAGGTTCAGAGGGCCAGAGAGAGTGTAGGTGTTAGAAGGTAGTAATAACAGCAGGCTCCCACAGGGACAGTGAGGTGTGCACAGCAGTAGGGGAGAGGGTTCTTGAAGCAGCTTACAGGCTGGCAGAGGGGTGTCATACAGGCAGGGATCCCGAGGAGGTGGCAGCATGTGGCAAGAAGCAAGAGGGTCCTGGGACTCCTGGGGACAACAGGATGGACAGAGGTCGTAGCCTTGTGCTGAGAGAGCTGCTCTGCGACACACCTCTAACTTGTCTCTGCTTGTCTCTCTCTCCTGCCTCTGCTGGCCGGGCGCTCCACAGCTGTGTGCACCTGCCTTCTTCCTCCAGGGCCTCGTCCACACGGTACTAGAGCTTAACCTTCTCCAGGTTCTTGTTTCTCTCTCCTTTTCAATGAGCAGGTTCTTGAAAAATGGGTGAGCCAAAAGTCTACACACTGGTCCTCAGCATGTAGATAGGAATATCATCACCACAGAGCTCAAGAGAGCCCAGAAAGAAAGATGAAACATGGATATAAGGAATAAAAGGAGTCAAAGGGACACATCTCAGGGTTTGGGGGCCCTGAGGGGAAAGTTCCAGAGAGAAATGTATTCATCACTTTTCCTTGGCGATTTCAGGGAAGTGTTGCAGCCATGTGGGAAAGGTTTGGTCTTTCTGCCTCCACACCCTGGGGAGCTTGAGTTCCTTCTCTGATCCTTTTTTTTTTTTTTTTTTCCCCTTTTTCCTCTGGGGTTTTTGGCTCTAGGCCCACATTGAGTTGGCCATCAGGTCCAGGCAGGCACGAGTGGGTTGTGAGCAGACCAACAGGCACAACCCTTCATTTAAATAGGTCACCCCTGCCTGCACAGCTGCTGTGGCTGGTGCCTTCTAGTGCCAAGGGTGGGCATCAAGCCAGGGGTCTCCCTATCATGCAGTCCCTGCCTCTGCTATTCCAGGAGGTGTCGTCACATAGATTGTGATGCACCCACACCCCAGGAGTTGTATGCTGAGGCAGCCCTGAGTGTCACCCTCCTCTTGATGGCATCTCGTCTCTCAGGCAGCCTAACCATGTCAGTGTTTCCTGCATCATGCACCTGCTTTGTGCATCTGGAGGAAAGTTCTATAAATTCTTTCACTCCCTCTGCCCTAATGACTTAGGGATAGTTAAAACTCACTGTTGTTCTGAGAGATAACACTGATGGGTCAGCTCTCCTTAAGTCCTGCCGGGAAGATCAACCATAACAATAATAGTAAAAGCAATGGTACTGGCAACAATGACAGTAATAATTAGTCATTACTTTTTATTAAGTACTTCTCTTGTGCCAGACCTCTTTATGTTTGTTCTCTCATTTAATTCTCAGACTAACTTTGTGTAGGCGTTGTTATCCCAGATCTTCACGTGAGGATACTGAGTCACAGTGGCTGAGTAATTTGTCCAAGGTCAAACAGCTAGGAAGTGGGAGGGCTGAAGCTTGAACGGAGGTCTGCCAGATTCTAGATCTGAGCTCCTTACTATCATCAGTCAGGGAAGCATAGTGTCATCCCTGAGTTACTGGGCAAGAGAGATAGCTGGAGTTAGCTGTGAAGTAAGTGGTTTGTGGAGGCAGAAGGAAGTTGGTGTATTTCTTTGCTCCCACTGCTCCCACCAGCCACTTCAGGGCATCTGTGGATGGATGGTTGTGTCCTTTGAGAAGAAGCCCAAAGCCAATCACTTGGAAAATGCAAAGACTCCATCGTTAGGGAGTTTGCACGAGGCAAGCTCTGTAGAGTGTCTAGCACAGTTCGTTTAATCATGGTAGTTAGCATTTATGGAGTGTCATTGCCTCCGTGTATGGACTTACAGGTTGTGTACTGCATAAGGCCTGGTGTCTGAGCAGTTTCTAGGACAGATATTGTTTATTTGTATTTATCAGATGATACTATCCTGGAAATTCTGTTTATTAGGAGCCCTGATGACATAGTGGTTAAGTGCTCCACTACTAAACGAAAAGTTGGTGATTTGTACCCACTAGCCGCTCCAAGGGAGAAAGATGTGGCCATCTGCTTCCATAAAGATTACAGCCTTGGAAACCGTATGGGGCAGTTCTACTCTGTCCTATAGGGTCACTATGAATCGGAGTGGACTCAACGGCAATGGGTTTGAGTTTGGGTTTGTATTTATTATAACCATTTTCCAGTAGATGGCAGTAAAGTGTCTTACTCTAATAAACTGGCCAAAGATGATGATTTTCTGACGTGGAAGTAGAGTCTTAAGAAAGGGACATCTTTCTCTAATTGCTGCAAAGGCGCCACATGGGCTAGCAGTGGTTGTCTTATTGGGAGTGTACATGAGCCAGGCACTCTTCTAAATGTTGTACAGGTATTAACTTTTTCAAACCTTGCAATAACTTTTGAGGTTGATATAATTTTAATGAACATTTCATAGATGAAAAAATTGAGCCATAGAGAGTGAAATAACTCCACATCATCTCTCTCCCTCTAACCTCCTCTTGGGCACATAGCACTCTCAGTTCCAAAGAAGGCGTGTCCTTTCCCTCGAGGCTGTCCCTTTGACTCCTTTTATTCCTTATATCCATGTTTCATCTTTCTTCCTGGGCTCTCTTGAGCTCTGTGGTGATGATATTCCTATCTACATGCTGGATTAACTTAATTTTAGAGTCAAGATTCATACCCAGAGACTGCCTTCCTGTCCCTCTGCGTCCTTCCTGGGACTTGGTAAATGGCTGATCCTGACCCACGACAGTACCTGTCTCCCTTGCCCCATGTATCTTCCTCCTATAATTCTTCATGATCACCCAAGCCTTTTTGACCAGCCCTTGTTAGGACTGGAGTGATCCCATGCCATTCTCCTCCCTGGTCTGTGGTAGTAAGAGGAGCCCCAGAATACCAAGCTGGTTCTCCAGCCACGCCCTTTGGTGCTTTGTGGATGGGGAGCGTTTTATATGCCTTTCTCCCATCTGTAAATTGTTCTACTCTTTTTGGCTTACAGTGCAGGTTTTCCGTCCTTACACTGAGCAGATGTGACAGATGGGGTTTGGAGATTGGAAGGTGTGCGGAGTGTGGGGTGGGGTGGAGATGAAACACCAGAGCAGGTGGTAAATGAGGAAGGTCTGAGCGATAGGCAAGAGCATCAGTCTCGAGGGAAAGGACACGCCTTCTTTGGAACTGAGAGAGCTATGTGCCCAAGAGGAGGTTAGAGGGAGAGAGATGATGTGGAAGAGCCAGGCTGTATGTGTGTTGGGGAGGGAGACCCTGAGCAGCTCATTGGTGCATCAGAGCCTGCGTTAGGGGAGGGGGGGTGACTTGGGTTGCATTTGGAACAGGGCCACCTAAACTCTGGGCTAAGGTGCTTGAACTATGACTCTGAAAAAGATAGTGCCTGGTAAAAACTGACTTAGTCCTCTCATTTCTGCCTACCTGTTCACTCACTACTGTGTCTTTGCCTCTCTGTTTCTTTGTCTTTCCATAAATGCCATTCTTTCTGTCCCCATTTTTCTCTTTTCTTGCCTTTCTGCCTTTGTCTTCCATCTACTTTTGTCTTTGATCCACCTGCTGTCTCCTGCAGTCAGAGGACACTGACCTGCCTTACCCGCCACCCCAGAGGGAGGCCAACATCTACATGATTCCCCAGAATATCAAACCAGTTCTCCAGCGGACCGCCATTGAGGTGAGACCAGCCTGGGCAGTGCTGAGACTGTGGGGCAGCCTGTCCCTACCCTTTCTGGCCAAGCCCATTGAGCCCTGGTCCTGGAGCCTTCCCAGCATTCTCTTCATTCTGTGTCCCCAGATCTTGGCCTGGGGCCTGCGGAACATGAAGAGTTACCAGCTGGCCAATGTCTCATCCCCCAGCCTTGTGGTCGAGTGTGGGGGCCAGACAGTACAGTCCTGTGTCATCAGAAACCTCCGGAAGAACCCCAACTTCGACCTCTGCACCCTCTTCATGGAAGTGGTGAGCCCTACTCTTCCTGCTGAACCCTTCCAGGGCATTGGTGGCTAGCATTTCCTTATGGCAGCCTGGGTATCCTTCCCTGACTCATCACCAGGCCTTGAGTGGGTCATGGCACTCTCTTGTTTCAGTATTCCTGTTCTGTAAAGTGGGGAGGAAACATTTGTGTTCTCCTCACTTGAAGCATTTGAGCCTGTGAACGGAATGAATGGGGTCAGCTTGCCCCCTCCTACCTGAATTCCAGATCAATAGAAGTCTCAAGAGGGCCATTCTCTGGCTGGTTTTCCTTCAAAGGTAGCCTCCAACCTCTGGAGCTCCCCTCAGGAGCCTGCTGGGGCCCTGATCTTCAGTGACTCCTCCAAACCTCCCCTGACTGGATCTCGCCCCAACCTGGCCCCTCTAAGAAGCATGCCTCCCCCCCAGCCCTCCTTGCCTGGATTGGGCCCCCAAGCCCTTTCCAGCTTCCTCGGCTGCTTGGGCCTAGTGGCTGGAGTAAGGCAAGTCTGAGGAAAGGAAAATGGTTGCAAGATAAAAGCGCTATAGAAATTCCAGGCCCAGTGGCTGTCAACAGGAGCCTCCTCTTGGCTGAGCCAAAGCCGCCACCGAAGGAGAGCGTATAAATTATTTCAAGTTGTGTTCAAAGTGCTTTGGGGTTGGGTGGTGGTGGTGGGAGAAAGAATCTTGGTCTGGAAGCCAACTTTGAGTATCCACTTGGGGGGGACTGTCTGCAAGAAATGTTGAATCCTGGGCCAACTTCTCCCCTGTTTTCCCTCCCTGGCCAGTGAGGGTTCAGGGAAAGTAGACTTGCTTTAACTCTAGCCTGAGCTGGATGTATTTGGAAGGTAAAGCTGTTGGAGAAAGTCAACCTCCACACATGGCAATGAAGAAGCAGACAGAAAAGGTGTGTGGTTTCTCGGCACCATTGGCCAGCTCCTGGCCTTGGTTAACCACCATTTTGGATTTATGGCTGTTGGGAATTATCTGGGAGTTTATAGCATTATCTGATTGTTTCTCTGTGAAGAAGAGCTGCCCTCCCTCCCCAGACTTCCCAGAGAGGGAGAGCAGGCCAGTGCCAGCGCTGCCTTTCCCCCTCCACCCAGATGCTGCCCAGGGAGGAGCTCTACTGTCCTCCTATTGTGGTCAAGGTCATTGATAACCGCCAGTTTGGCCGCCGGCCTGTGGTGGGCCAATGCACCATCCGCTCACTGGAGAGCTTCCTGTGTGACCCCTACTCAGCAGAGAGTCCATCCCCACAGGGTGGCCCAGGTAGGGAGAGGGGCTATTGATTGGGAGGGCTAGGGCAGAGGCGGCCTCAGCAAGAGGCATGATTTCCCAGTTGAGATGTGTCCTTAAGTCTTTCTCCCACTGAGACCTAATGAGAAGTGTTTCATGCTCAGCTAGACTAGAAGACAGAAATCTAGCCTTCCTCAGGACATAGCTTAGCTCAGAACTGGACACACCAGGAGCAGATACCAATTCTGTGGGAGCTGAGATGTGAGTGCTCCAATGGGGGTGTTAGTGGTGGTGGAGGAAAGTAGAGGAAGAGAGAGATGCAGGGAGACATTCGGGATGGGAAGAGAGAAGAGAAAGGTGAGGAGAGAGAGAATTGGGGAGACAGAATGGGAAGAAAGATGGGGAAGATGAAATGGAAAAAGGAAGAAGAGGATGGGAGAAAGAGAATGAGATTGGGAAGGTTGGAGAGATGGGTGTCTCCTCTCACAGTTCCCTGGTGCCCAATGAAGGGGTGAGTCTTATGACTGATGAGGGACTGTCTCTGGAGGAAGCCACTTCTCAGGTCTGGTGTTGCTCTTTCCAGATGATGTGAGCTTACTCAGTCCTGGGGAAGATGTGCTCATCGACATTGATGACAAGGAGCCCCTCATCCCCATCCAGGTAGGATAGGCACTGGTCCCCAAGGGAGACACCAATCCCCGTGGCCCTCCCCCCACCACAAGAGCTGGTCTTGAGTGCCTCCTTCCACTTTCCATTCCTCATCTCTTCTCATTCCTTCTCCCCGACCCTTCTTTATCCCACAGCCACTGTAAAAGGTCTCCCTCTGTACCTTGCTGGCTGGACACTGTGCACATGGGGGCTCAGATGACCTTTTAGTCTGATAGGGAAGGTATGGTGACAAGACCCAGTTCTTTTTCCCAGAAGCATGGGAGAAAAATGACCCCTCTACCCTGGGTCACGTTGAAGGGTTTTCCCTAGAGATCATCCAATAAGTCAGGGTGAGAGGAGCAATTGTAAGAGAAGGAAGATGAGGAGGAAGTGACTGGCCCATCTCTGGGGACTCCAGGACCTTTCCTGGAGGGCAGATTCATCTATGGGCTTGTGCTTGATGGCACCTTGGAGGCAGCTCAGAAAGAGGGGCCTGTGTCCAAGCTCCTCTCCCTCCACTCCGCCTACCCTCCAGGAAAAGAAAGGAAGAGGAGCACGAGAGGGACCTTACTCCAAGGGTATCCAATTCTATGGGCATGTAAGAGTCACCCTTTTGCTATATACTCAGCACCCTAGGGCCAATTGGTGGCCCAGACACCGATGGCAGATGGCATGGAAGGAGGTCCGTGGCACCTTTTACAGAGGGAGGAGCACTCTCCTCACCTTGGGCCCTGGGATGATGCCAGGTCCTGTAGGGTGGAGACCACCCAGCCTTTCCTGCAGTGGAACTGGAGAAAGGCCTCATCATGAACATCAGCCTTGAATGCTTCATCTGTTCCAGGTTGTTACTCTCTGTTGTAGATTGTCACCCTTCTCTCTGGGCTTCGTAGGATGCTTGTCATACCCCTGGCACCCTTCTAGGCCTAAGTAGACACCTCCGTGCACTCAGATCCACAGCCTGTTTATTCACCCAGGGATGAGGATGATGCTTCAGAGAATTCTGTTTTCTTTGAACCACCAATTACAACCACGTTAGCCTCAAGAGCAAGAGAACATACTTGGGTACTGGGCACAGGATCCTTGAAGCTCAGCTTTGAAGCTGTTGCTGGAGATGTGTTTACAGGGGCTTCACTCTTCATTCAGAGATTTTTCTCCTTTCTTTCTCTTGCTCTCTTATTGCTCTCATCTTTCTGCCACTTCCAAAAGGCATCTCTGGTGTTTGGCCCTGTGGCCTTGCTGATGCTAACACAGGAGGTCTTGCTCTATAGTTTCACTGCTGTGAAGTCCTCAGAAGTCCTGGGCTCTCCCTTCCCCTTTTCTCCAGCCTCCATGGCTCCCCATGTCTCTGCCCCACCACCCTTTCTATTGGGGAGACCTTCTGCATCTGTCCTCTTGACCAATTCCTAGCCATTAAGACTCAACTTGGTGTCATCTTCTCTGGTTCATCCCCTTCTCCTTCCAGTCCTTGTCTATATCTTGGTCACTGCACTTACCTTAGATTCTACATATCTCTGCAAATATCAGAATATTCCCAAACTCAGCTCAGAGCAGGGACTGGGGCTCATTCCTCTTTATATCCTCTGTGTCCAGCACAGGGTCTAGCTTGGATGTATGAATGGATGACCTCCCCACTCTCTCTATGGGTCTAAGGAGAAACCTCTCTTGAATGGGGAAACCCAAGTAGAAATTTCAGTTGACCCTACATGAAATTCAGCTAAACTCAGTGCTATTGCCTTCTGGCCTGGATGGGTATTTGTAGCTGAATTAGGGCAGATAATTTCCCCCAAACTCTAGGCTGCCTGGTCCTAGCTTCTGTTTCTGTCTGAGACTATGCAAGGAAGTCGGGGCCTGGCCAGCTGGATTTCCACTCTGTGTGTGCTGCCCTTAAAATGTCTACACAGCCAGAGGCAGACAGAGAGGAGGCCCAGTCTGGCCACCTCCTGCATTGATTTGAATGAACCAGGCCCAGGGTCTGATCTGGAGCAGGGTCTGTGCACCTTGTGGGAGTCCAGGGCCACTTTGGCTAGAGCTGCTGGCCTGATAGAGGATGGAGAGCTGGGATCTTGGCTTTTGGAAGTGTGCTCACTCACAGAGGGGGTGGCCTTCACATACCTCAGAGGTTGGCAGAGAGGAGGAGGAAACAAGATCAGCCTGCTCTGGTGGAGGAGGCTTGGACCCTGCCCTTATTGATCTTCTCATCTGATGGAGGAGACAGAGCCATATTCTCAAGGGAGCTCCAGATCTGTCAAGTAAACCATTCCTTGTCTCCAGAGAACCCTGGCCTGATGGGGTTTGACTGGGGGCTCTGAGGCAGCTCCCAGTCTGGTATCTGATTTTGTATTGTGTTTTTCTTTGATATCCCCTGATACAATTTGTGGAAATTTTTTTGCTGTCTCTTCTCATCTAGAGCCCCTGGCACTTTGGAGCAACTAGGCACTCCATGGCTGTTCCAGGAGGCAGTGGGTTCCAGTTCCAAATGGTTTTCCAGATAATTCTGGCTGTGGTCTCATCACACCCCTCCCCATGTAGATAGAGTGGAGGGCTTTGATCCTTGGGGACTGGAGGGTGACAAGAAGTTTGGCAGAATTTGGGTTTGCCCAACTTGTGTTTCTCAGAAGTCTGCTTTCTTTTCATGGCTGCTGCATCCCCCACTGCTGTGCCTACCCTGGCTGTGAACCAAGCTCAGGGCCCCCTCTAGCTTCAAATATGCTCTTGCCACATTTGGCCCCATCTTGGTCCCCTCTTGTTTTGTTCTTCAGTTATACCATATATCCGTTTGTGAAGGCTTCTCATCATCATCTCTCAGCTCTTGGGATGAAACCTGCCACACATTTAGAAAAAGTAACCTCAGATGCTTTCCTGATGCTCAGGTCATTAGCTGACAGGATGGAGCATTTTTCCAGTTTCTAGAAATGCTTTGGTTTGTGTGGAGAGTGGCCACTTCTGGAGAGGATTCAAAATGTATGTGTAAGGCATATCTGGACATTCAGCTTTCCAGGGCTGGTTGGTGTGTATGAGAGGGAGAGGGACAAGGAGAGGAAGAGAGACACTTAGATATGGGAGAGAGGGAGAAAGAAGGGGAACAAGTGTGTATGCAAACTATGGAGGGTGCTGGGCTGAAGGTGCATCCAGGCCCAGTAGTGGCAGAGCAAGAACTGTGCCTTTGACTTTGAACTTTCTGAGGACAGGCCTGAGGGCAGATCTTTTGAGGGAGCACAGTGGTGCTTCATTCCGTCTGCTTTCAAAGAAGAATAGATGCATTTTTCCTTGACTATGAATATAATACATGTTCATTACATAAAATTTGAAAAATATAATGAATCCATAGAGATCACCTCTAAACACATAATCTTAATTTACTACTAACATTTTATTCTCTTTTTTCACTTTTTCTTGCACTTCTTGTTCTGTCTATGACTCTAAATCTGACTCTAGTTCTACCTTTAAAACAAAATTGGGGTCTTTGTTTACTCATCATCTCTTTCATTAAACTAGTTCTTGGTGTTCTGATTATGAAGATGAGAACAAATCAGTGTGCAGGAATAAACATACACACAGCATGTTCCAGATCCCTGCTGCATCCTGTGTTGGCTATCCCTGTTTCCTACAGAAGGTCTTGAGGCCCATAGGGGCCCTTAAGGTAGGGGTAGATCCCACCCATCTCACCTACCTTCTAAGCACTGAGAGGCCCCTAGATGACTCTTACCTGTCATACTGAGAGGCCACCTTAGGGTGGGAGGTCTCTCCTTTAAGTCTCCGGGGAAGGAGAATTTCTGGAGATGGGATGTGTGTGTGATTAAGAGAAATGAACACTTGGGAAGTTTCCACTCTAGCTGGGAGAAAGATAGGTGTCTAGCAGATTTCAGACGTGTTGCTCAGAGTGATAAGGTGTTTTATTAGCAAGAATACCAAAATCTTGAATTCTTCTAGCCCTGAGAGGTCAGCATGGGCTGAGTAATGAGAGGAGGCTTCTCTACAGAAAAGAGGCTGCAGAAAGACCTCAAAAGTGGGTGGAGTGTGAATACAGGAGAAGAGAGAAGGGCTTTCAAATATGCTCTTGCCTACCAGTAAAGTACCAATACAGTCCAATATCCTAGCACTTTCCTAGTAGGTAAATTAGCTTAGGTAAAGTTTTGGAAGTGGGATCTTGTGTGTGTATGAATGTGTGGTGGTATGTGTGTATATGAATGTGGTGGTGGGTGTGTGTGTGTGTGTATGAGTATGTGGTGGTGGGGTGTGTGGTAGTGCTGTTTGTGTGTATGAGTGTGTGGTTGTGGGTTGTGTGTATATGAGTATGTGTTGTGGGTTATGTGTATATGAGTGTGTGGTGGTGGTGTGTGTATGAATGAATAGTGTGTGGATGACTATCTGGTGGTGGTAGATGTTTCTGTGTGTCTTGGTGGTGGTGGTGGTGGTGGTGATGGGGTGTGTATGTATGAGGATGTGGGATGATATATGGGTAGAGTGTAGTAGTTGTGGGGTGTGCCTGTGTGGTGGTGGGGTTGGGGGTTATCAAGGAATCAGGCCTACTGGGCTCACTGTGGAGCAAGGTCAGAAGGTAGAGGCAGACCTGTTTTTCACACCAGTGGGTGGGGGTGGATCAGGCTGGCCTGCTCCCAGGCCTCGAGCCTCGGGCTAATTTTGAACCTGTTGCTCTGGTTATAGTCTCTGGATTGCAGTGAAAGTGGGAACGTGCTCCTTGAACCTGAGCGGCAAATTATGCCAAGTCCCAAAGGGGAACATGTAATTTCTGAAGCTGGACCAGATCTTTGGAGCACTGTGTTTTGTTTTATTTTCGTTCCCTTTTATTCTGGTGAACTGCTGGTTTACCTCGCACCTTTCTTAAAAAAGAACTATTGAAAATAAAAACAAGGCTTGTGTGGGATTCAGGATGAGAACAAGAGGGTAGAGCTGCTGCTTGGCTGGACCAGCCTCTGGTTGGTTGGGGACTTTGCCTGGAGTCCATCTAGTTCCTTCCAGGGTTACACCATCCACACCAACATGTGGCCAGTGTCCCAGAGCCATCTAGCCGCCTGGCTGGGTGTCCATTGGCCACTGCCTGTGCTTTGGGCTTTGGGCACTGAATAGCTCTGAGGACTAGTGCAGGAAAAGGTCCCTTTCAGTGGTTTTCTCTTCAAAGACAAGGCTGTTTCTCCCTTCCTTAAAAAGTTGGAAACAGAGATACCATTTGATCCAGTAATCCTGTTACTAGGTATATATCCTGAAGAAGTGAGAGCCAGGACATGAACAGATATGGGCACACCCATGTTCATTGCAGCACTATTCACAAACAACCTAAGTGTTCACCGACAAAAGAATGGATAACCAAACTATGGGACATATACACAAAGGCTATATCTCTTCAGACCTTCCTGCTGAGAAAGGGAGGATAGCCTGGGGTTTACTTCTAGAGCCCTCTGCTGGAGGCTCAGAGGAAAAGAGGTCTAACCCTGGAAGCTCCAGGTCCTAGTTGGTCTCTTAACCTCTCCACCCTTACCTCCTTTTGTCCCCGTCCCCAGCCCCTACATTCCTAAACATTTTGCTGCTTCCTGAATGTGCTGCCTTCTTCACTCCTTGGCACCTTTGCACCTGCTGTTCCCTCTGCATGGCATCTCCTTGTTTTGTCCACTGAGTAGACTGGTACTTACTCACTCAGAGCCCATCACCTTCCCTGGACAGTTGTGGTGGCCTCTGAACAAGTCTCCTTGCCTCTAGTGTTGATGCCCCAGTCACTCCTCAACCTTCCAGCCCAGGGATTCACCCATGAGGTATGAATTCTTAGTACTGGGAGATTGCAAGCAAGTATTTGATGTCCAGAAAAGAATGCAGAAAATTTTCTATAGTATAAGGGTGGCAGGTTGGACTTTAAGAATCTTAAAGTTCCCCCTGATCTAGGATTTGGGGTGAGCCCTAGGATTCCCTGGTTCTTGTCTTTAAGGAGGGAAGACTTTGAAACCCACACTGGCTTAGGAATCATGCTCAGCAGGGGCTGGTCCAGTGCTGGGTGAGGTGGCCTAACTTCTAGAAGAAAGTACCACGATGGGGAGCTTGGATTGTCCCTGAGATTTTGGAAAGGCAAGGAAGATACCCGAGAACATGGCATTGAATCAGCAGGTGCCACGTGCAGTAAGAAAGTAGGAGACAGGTACTGGATGAGCACCTTCCATGTGCCTCACCCTGTGCTGGGTATACACATCCTTTGTCTCATTCATACTTACTATTGCCTGTGAGGTGGGCTTTGTGCCTCTTCTGCATATGGGGATGCTGACTCAGAGAGGTCAGGGGCTTGTCCAAGGTCACATAGCTGGTAAAGTAATGGAGTTAGACTTGGCAAACTCCAAACCACATGCTCTTTCCCCAACCCTTTGTGGCCTCCATGCATGGGGAGCAGAGGGAGTCTGGCCAGAGAAGTTCCACCTCCTCAGCATTGTCCAGTCTTCCCGGAAGTGTTTTCTCTAATCCTGTGGCTAACCAGCATGTTTAATTTGTAGCTTGCAGATGGTCTGTCGGGCTCGGCCCCCATTAACATGGCATCTTCTCCATCCAGTCCTCATGTATGTATTGTTTACCTGCTCATGGGCTCCTTGATTTCTCTTGGGGTATGGGGATAGAGAGTAGAAGGAGTACAGGGGAGGGGAGAGTGGAAGGGGAAGAAAGAAGGTGTTTCATGAGCCCCAAAAGAAAATAGCTGTCTCTCATTGCACTGTGCAGTGAGGGAGGGGTGGGAAGAAAGCCACGGGCTAGGTTCTCAGAAGCAATATCCCTGAATTAGCTCCTGGTGTATCTTAGGGCTTACTTGAATCCTGTTTACCTGTTGAGGGTTGGGGGGTTGAGTGGGGTCATATGGGCAAGTGGAAGCAGGGGACTCTCTAGATTAGACCCTGGCTACTGGGACATGGGACATGGCAAGTTGCCTTTCTCTGTTCCTCCCAGATACATGGAGAGTGTGTATTAGTGAGGAATACTGGCTGCCCTAGTAGATTCTGAGAGGTCTACCTGCACCAGTGGTCAGCCCTGTAGTTCCCAGCAGGGCTATTTTCTGCCTGCTGGGCTCATTTTCTAGATGTCATCTGTATGTGTCACATACCCGTCTTCGTAGATGACTTCTGTGTCTAGCCTTCAACATGCATTCATGAAGTCCTATGCTGAGGGCCAAGGGAGGTATGAGATAGAACCTGCCAAAAGCCAGTGAGTTAAATTCCATCTATGGTGCCAAGTGTAGATATTCCTGTTTTGAGTGTCTTAAGAGCTGAATTAAGACAACAAGGCTTCTAGTAGGAGGGAATATATTGTTTTATGTTTTTTTGGTTTATCCGTTGTAGAAAATATGGACAACACAGAAAGTTAAAACCAACTTTATTGCCTATCTGTAGGAGAAAAATACTAAGATTCTGGTGCAACTACATTTTTGGATGCTTTTTAAACATATGTGTATACTTTTTTTTTTTTTAACAAAAATTGGAATCATATTATACTTTTTAATAATCTGTGCTCTTTTTTCTGTTTTTTAAACTTAAAAGTGTATTCTGAATGTTATTCTATATCTTTATTTTCTTTAAACATAATGGCTGAGTGTTATTCCATCATACATATGTCTGTTAAGTTTCAACTACATTCCTATTGTTGGACATTTGATTTATTAATTTCCACTGTGGTCTTCTTTTGTGTCCCTTAAAGGAGGCTTTGTTTTCTCTTTTTTTTAAAGCTTACTTTATATAGATCTAACCCATTTCTTGGGAGCTCTGGTAGCATAGTGGCTAAGGCACTTGACTGCTAACCAGAAGGCTGGCGGTTCAAACCCACCAGCCACTCCTCGGAAGGAAGGTTGGGCAATCCTACTTCCGTAGTGATACTGCCTCGGAAACCCAAGGAGGGGTTGCTATGAGTCAGGGCTGACTCGACGGCACATAACAACAACAACAACAACCCATTTCTTCAATACTTATCTATCAGTTTGATGTACTGTGGTGGCTTGCATGTTGCTGTGATGTTGGAAGCTGTGCCATCACTATTTCAAATACTAGCAGGGTCATCCGTGGTGGACAAGTTTCAGTGGCATTTCTAGACTGAGAAAGACTAGGAAGACCTAGTTGGTCTAACCTGAAACAGTCAGTCAGTGAAAACCTTAATGAATAACAACAGAACATTGTCTGATACAGTGCCAGAAGATGAGCCCCTCAGGTTGGAAGGCACTCAGAATATGACTAAGGAAGAGCTGCTTCCTCAAAGTAGAGCCAACCTTAATGACATGGATGGAGTAAAGCTTTTGGGACCTTTACTTTCTAATGTGGCACAACTCAAAATGAGAAGAAACAGCTGCAAATATCCATGAATAATCAACATGGAATGTACAAAGTGTGAATCTAAGAAAACTGGAGGTCATAAAAAATGAAATATAACACATAAAGATCAATATCTTAGGCATTGTTGTTGTTGTTATGTGCCATCAAGTTGGACCCAACTCATAGTGACCCCTCCTTGGGTTTCTAAGGCAGTATCACTACAGAAGTAGCTGAAGTGGACTGACATTCACCATTTTGAATTGGACGATCATATAGTCTACTGTGCTGGGTATCTTAGTTCTCTAGTGCTGCTATAACAGAAATACCATAAGTGGATGGTTTCAACAAACAGAAATTTATTATCTTACAGTTTAGGAGTCTAGAAGTCTGAACTCAGAGTGCCGGCTCTGGGGGCTGGTGGGAGCCCCTCAACCTTGAGCTCCAGCTCTGCCTTCCAAGCCTACTGGAGCAAGCTGGAGTCTTCTCCTGACTCATGCAGCTGCTGGCTGCTGAGGCTGATGAATCCAAGATTGGTGGGTAAAATGGCAGATTGTTGGCTCATAGGCTGCAAAGGCAGCAATCCCAAGATTGGCATACAACATGGCAGGCCATTGGTTCAAGCCCAGGAAGTGGAAATGGAGACTGAACCAAATGTAGGATCCTTTCTATACATATATCCTGGAAGCAGGCCACACCCTGAAGGTAACACTCCTCCAATTGATTAACTGCTCATAGTAGATTCTGCCATAGAGGTGATTATATACCACATCTGATCTCATCATGAAGAATAACTACATCTAGCTGCCAAGCCACTCAAAATCAAGCCCAGTCAAGTTTATGCACAACCTTAACTACCACAGCAAACATCTGTTTGCTCATAAGCAGATTCAAGTTGAAACTGAAGAAAATTAATACAAGTCCATGAGGGCCAAAGTATGATATTGAGTATATCCTATTTGAATTTAGAGACCACTCAAGAATAGGGTTGACACATTGAACGTTAATAACTGAACACCAGAGGAGTTATGGGATGGCATCAAGGACATTATATATGAAGAAAGCAAAAAGTCATTAAAAGAACAGAGAAGGAAGAGAAGACCAAAATGAAACTTGCTCTTTAAAGTGGAGTAGCTAAAGTGAATGGAAGAAATGATGAAGTAAAAGATCTGAACATAATATTTTAAAGGGAGGCTCAAGAAGACAAAGTATTATAATGAAATGTGCAAAGACTTGGAGTTAGAAAAACAAATGGGAAGAACATGCTCAGTATTTCTAAAATTGGAAGCACTGAAGAAAAAATTCAAGCCTTGAGTTGTAACATTGAGGAATTAATTCTGTGGGTAAATTTTTTTTTTTTTTTTTTTTAGGATTTGGGTGAAGATTTACAGAGTAAATTCACTTTTCATACAGCAGTTCACATATACTTTGTCTCATATCATTGACCAAAATTTAC
>NW_006921652.1:11226016-11228116 GCF_000298275.1 Orycteropus afer afer
ATGCACAGGGAGACAGCTCAGGGGGCAGGAGTGCATGGAGGGATGGACACTAGGAAGAGGTAACTATGGGGAGGAAGTGGGAGGGGAGCTGTTGCATTGGGGTAAATTGTAGTTAGTGTCATGAGACAAAATGTATGTGAACTGCTGTGTGGAAAGTGAATTTGCTTGGTAAATTTTCACCCAAATCACAATTAAAAAAAAAAAAAAAGATGGATGAATATAGAGTAACTGAACCAAAAAGAATTGGTCAGTGTTCAAACATTTCAGGAGATAGCAGATGATCAAGAACTGATGTTATTGAAGGAGTAAGTCCAAACTTCACAGAAAGCACTGGTGAAAAACAAGCCTCTAGGAATTGACAGAGTACCCATTGAAATGTTTCAACAAACAGATGCAGCACTGGAGGTGATAACTAATCTATGCCAAGAAATTTGGAAGACAACTACTTGGCCAACCATTTGGAAGAGATCCATAGTCATACCTTTCCAAAGAAAGATGATCCTACAGAATGTGGAAATGATCCAACAATATCATTAATATCACATGTAAGTAAAATTTTGCTGAAGATAATTAAAAAATGGTTGTAGCAGTACGTCAACAGGGAACTGCCAGAAGTTCAAGCCAGATGAACTTTGTGCTCAGAAGAGGGCATGGATGAGGGATATCATTGCTGACGGCTGATGGTTCAAAGCAGAGAATATCAGAAAAATGTTTGCCTGTGTTTTATTGATTATGCAAAGACATTCGACTGTGTGGGTCCTAAATTATGGATAACATTGTGAAGAAAGGGAATTCCAGAACTCTTAATTATGCTCCTGTGGAACCTTGGTAGATAGACCAAGAGGCAGTTGTTCAAACAGAACAAGGGGATACAGCATGGTTTAAAATCAGGAAGGGTGTGCATCAGGGTTGTATCCTTTTACCATACTTGTTCAGTCTGTATGCTGAGCAAATCTGAGAAGGTGCACTGTATGACTGGGAAAGAGCTGCCTCATCAGAGTACAACCAACCTTAATGATATGGATAAAGTAAATCTTTCAGGACTTCCCTGTGCTGACATAGCGTGACTCAAATTGAGGAGAGACAGCTGCAAATATCCATTAATAATCAAAGCATGGAATGTATGAAGTATGAATCTAGGAAAATTGGAAGTTGTCAGAAAGGAAATGGAATGCATGAAGATGGACATCCTAGGCATTGGTGAGCTGAAATGGATGGGTTTTAGGCATTTTGAATTAGAAAACCATATGATCTACTATGCTGGGAATGACAAATTGAAGAGGAATGGAGTGGGCATTCATCATCACAAAGGATGTTTCAAGATCAGTCCTGAAGTACAATTCTGTCAGTGATAGGATAATATCCATACGTCTACAAAGAAGACCCATTAATATTACTATTATTCAAATTTACACAGCAACCACCAAAGCCAAAGATGAGGAAATTGAAGATTTTTATGAACTTCTATAGTCTGAAATTGACCGAACATGCAATCAAGGTGTGTTGCTTATCACTGGTGATTGGAATGCAAAAGTTGGAAACAAAGAAGAATCACCATGTTCTGGTTACCTAGTGCCCCTCTGACAAGAATATACAACAAATGGAATTCTTGAACAAACAGGAGTTTATTCTCTTGCAGTTTAGGAGGCTTTAAATCCAAGTTCAAAGTGCCAGGCTCTAGGGGCTGGGTGAAAGCCCCTTAACCTTGGGGTCCAGCTCTGCCTCCTGTTCCTGGCCCACTGAAGCTAGAGGCATTTCTTCACTCAGACAGCTGCTGGCTGCTGAGGCTGACAAACCCAAGGTTGACAAGTAAAAGGGCACAGTCCTGATGTTACCAAACCACATGGCAGGCCATTAATTCAAATCCATTGTAAGTTCCAAGGTCAGCAGAGCATGGCAGGCTGCTGAACAATGACATGGCTATGTGCAGGGTCTAAGCGTGCCATAAGCTAGAGGTCATTCCCCAAGGCTTCTGCTTATATACAGGGAACAAACCACATTCCCTAAGGCAGCTACTCAGCTTCTCTCAGTAGATTCCACCATGGAGTTGATTACCAGTCTCATCATGGGGAATACTACATCCAGCTGCCCAGCCACTCA
>NW_006921652.1:11229478-11234059 GCF_000298275.1 Orycteropus afer afer
AGATATCATTGCTGATGTCAGATGGATCTTGGCTCAAAGCAAAGAATACCAGAAAGATGTTTACTTGTGTTTTATTGACTATGCAAAAGCATTTGCTTGTGTGGATCACAACAAATTGTGGATAACATTGAGAAGAATGGGAATTCCAGAATTGTACTCATGAGGAACCTGTACATAGGCTGGGAAGCTGTCGTTTGAATAGATAAAGAGAACACTGCATGGTTTAAAATCAAGAAGGGAGTGTGTTAGGGTTGTATTCTTTTACCATACTTATTCAATCTGTATGCTGAGCAAATAACCTGAGAAGCTGGACTATATGAAGAAAAACGTGGTATCAGGATTGGAGGAAGAATCATTAACAATATGTGATATGCTTACGACACAACTTTGCTTGGTGAAAGTGAGGATGAGTTGAAGTACTTACTGATGAAGATTGAAGAATACAGTCTGCTGTATGGATTACATCTCAATATAAAGAAAACAAAAATCCTCACAAATTGAACTATAAGCAGCATCACAATAAATGGAGAAAAGATTGAAATTGTCAAAGACTTCACATTGCTTGGTTCTACAATCGACACCAATGGAAGCATCAGTTGGGACATCAGATGACATATAGCACTGGGCAAATCGGCTGCAAAAGTCCTCTTTCAAGTGCTGAGGAGCAGAGATGTCTCCATGAGAACTAAGGTGCGCTTGACACAAGCCATGATATTTTCAGTCGCCTCATATGCATGTGAAAGCTGGACAGTTGTGATGGTTATGTTTGTATGTCAACTTGGCTAGGCCTGGTTGAGTGGCTGGGCAGCTGGATGTGGTATTCCCCATGATGAAACTGGTAATCATCTCCATGGTGGAATCTACTGGGAGCAGCTGAGTAGCTGCCTTTGAGTATGTGGTCTGCTTCCTGTATATAAGCAGAAGCTTTGAGAATGGTCTCTAGCCTATGGTACGCTTGGACCCTGCATGTAGCTGTGTCATTGCTCAGCAACCTGCCATGCTCTGCCGACCTTGGGACTTACAATGGACTTAAGTTAATGGCCTGCCGTGTGGTTTGGTAATATCGGGACTGTGCCTTTTTACTTGTCAACCTTGGGGCTTCTCAGCCTCAGCAGCCAGCAGCTGTCTGAGTGAAGAAATGCCTCTAGCTCCAGTAGGCTGGGAGCAGGAGGCAGAGCTTGACCCCAAGGTTAAGGGGCTTTCACCCAGCCCCTTGAGCCTGGCACTTTGAACTTAGACTTAAAGCCTCCAAATTGTGAGAGAATAAACTCCGGCTTGTTAAGGCCATTCCAATTGTGGTATATTTCTTGTTAGAGCAGCACTAGGTAACCAGAACCACAATGAATAAGGAAGACCGAAGAAGAATTGATGCTTTTGAGCTGTGGTGTTGGCAAAGAATGCTGAAAGTACCATGGACTGCTGAAATAACTAACAGGTCTGTCCTGGAGGAAGTGCAGGCAGAATGCTCCTTGGAAGTGGGAATGGCCAGGCTTCGTCTCACATACTTTGGTCATGTTGTCAGTAGGGACCATTCCCTGGAGAAGGATGTCATGCTTGGTAAGGTGGAGGGTTGACGAAAGAGGGGAAGGCCTTCAATGAGAGGGATTGACATGGTGGCAGTGGTGATGGACTCAAGTATAGCAAGAATCATAGAGCTGGCTCAGGACCGGGCAGTGTTTCATTCTGTTGTGCATGGGGACACTATGAGTTGGAGACAACTCAATGGCACCTAACAACATCAGGATTGGAGGAAGACTCATTAACAACTTGTGATATGCAGCTACACAACCTTGCTTAATGAAAGTAAAGAAGACTTGAAGCACTTACTGATGAAGAGCAAAGACTACAGTCTTCAGTATGGATTACAACTCAACATAAAGAAATAAAAATCCTCACAGCTGGACCAATAAGCAACATCATGATAAGTAAAGAAAATATTGATGTTGTCAAGGATTTCATTTAACTTGGATCCACAATCAATGTCCATGGAAGCAGCAGTGAAGAAAGCCTATGATATATATTACATTGGGCAAATGTGCTGCAAAAGACCTCTTTAGTGTTAAACAGCAAAGGTAGTACTTTGAAGATTAAGGTGGGCCTGACCTGCACTATGGTATTTTCAATAGCCTCATATACCTGTGAAAGCTGGAAAATGAATAAGGAAGAGTACAGAAGAACTGATGCGTTTGAATTGTGGTGTTGGCAAAGAATATTGAATGTACCATGGACTTTCAGGAGAACGAAAAATCTGTGTTGAAAGAAGTATGGCCATAATGTTCCTTAGAAACATTCTTAAGTACTTTGGACATATCATCAAGGGGGATCAATTCATGGAGAAGGATATTATGCTAGGTGAAGTAGAGGGTCAGCTCAGAAGAAGACCCTCAATGAGATAGATTAACACAGTGGCTGCAGTAATGGGCTAAAACAGCAACAACTGTGAGGATGGCACAGATTTTGTTCAGGTTGTACATAGGCTTGCTGTGAGTTGGAACTGACTTGATGGCACCTAACAACAACAACCCATTGCCTGTTAAGTTTATTCCTAGGCATTTTATATCATTTGTTGCTCTAAAAGGAATTTTTTTCCCCCTTATGACATTGGCTAAGGTGTGGCTAAGGTATTATGTATGTTTAGTTTAAGACAGACTCTTTATTAAGCTTCTTTGTTACTTCTAACAATTGTTAATTGATTCTGTTGGATTTTTCCAGGTAGGTAAAATTGTTTTTGCAAATAATAATTAATCTGTCACTTTCTTTCTGATATCAAACCAAATCCTTTGCTATTGAGTCAATTCTGACTCATAGCAATCCTATAGGTCAGAGTAGAACTGCCCCATACGGTTTCCTTACCAAGTGCCATTTGGATTATTAAGATTATCATCTTTTGTCCAGTTAATATAATATGTAATTAATTGTGTTGCATTCCTGGGATAAACCCAAATAGGTCAATTGATCATGGTATTATAGTTCATTACAATAGAAGGCTTCTTATTCAGTACAATCGAGACAGGTAGCTGGGTGGCTGATTGAAAAAGATGGTTAAACAAAGACTCATTAAAAGTTATACATACATACCGTAAGCATTTTATTTTTAACAATATTCTTGTGCCCTCATTTATCAGTCATTTGATATGGTGCAAAGGTCTCTTTGAATTTGGATCTACTGACTCCAGTGTCATGGTATCCCTTTGGTATAAACCACATCCAAAGCACCTTATCTATGATTTTTAGCTTTAGGCTTATTAAATTTCAGTGAGAACTTAATGATTCCTGCAAAAAAGTCTGAGTGTGGAAGTCTTTTAAAGTTTAAGACCCACCCCCCTACTGTTTTGCTGTCTCCTTCATATTTAATTTTCAGCATAAAAAATATCAAAAGCATTACATTAGCTTTCAGAGAAACAATGTCCTTTCTTTTTACATTAAAATTTTATAGGTTTTTGTAATATTAAATTTATTTATTTACCTAATTACCATATCAGTACAATTGACATAAACAGATTTGGAAACAAACACAATTGACTCTTGACTTGGTGAACACACAGCTTGTCTGCTGGGAGCTGGCACGGGCATCCTAGCATATAGCTTAGGCATTCACTTGGCTTTTTACCTTAGAAGAGAGAATGCAGAACTTTGTAAATCCTGATTCAGGAGGGGTTTCTAAGACTTTTGCTATATATTATTGAGCTGATTTGCTGTTACTTATTTAGGATTGCTGCATCTCTGTTAATAAGTACTACTTTTTAGTATGGGCTTTTGATATCAAGGTTATACTAGTTTTGAAAATTATTTTGTGAAGTGTAGCCTTTTTCTGTGTTCTTAAACAGTCTCTATGGCATGAAGATTATTGTTTCTGAAAGGTTTGAAAATACACTAGAGTCATACTTTATGATTTTGAATTCTGTAAGTTGGAAATTGCATGATAAAAACATTTTAATAGTCTTGCTTTATGTATAATATGTGAAATAATCTGAATCCCTCCAAATTAAAAAGATTACAATCACATAATTTAAAAGCTAGTGGACTAAGTTAATTTCAAATTATAACTGATAAATAGAAATACCTTTATTTTTTAGAGAATTATGTCAAATTTTGTGAGTTTTAAACTGTAGGTGATTATCAAGAGTGCATATTTTATATACTATGTGGCTACTCAGTACTTATTTATAAAACTGGGACCACCACCTTTTTTTTTTGTTGTTGTTACTACTTCTTTTTTTTTTTTTTTTTGAAAAAACTTAACATCTTTATTCTGATGAATTTCTAATGATAATTTAGCATTTTCTTCAATATGAATATAAGACAAAACAAGAAAACTATTAATATTAACAGTACAGGTGCCTTTGCCATCAATAGAAATCAGATATTTTTATATTACATTATAGTTTTTGCATCTATCTTGAAATATCTATTATATTAATGATTACTTTGAAATTTTGAAAACTACTAAAGTCATTACTAGATATCTTTCTTTTTTTTTTAAATTTTATTTTGATTTGGGTGAAGATTTACAGAGTAAATTCACTTTTCATACAGCAGTTCACATATACTTTGTCTCATGTCATTGACCAAAATTTACAA
>NW_006921652.1:11234714-11254945 GCF_000298275.1 Orycteropus afer afer
CCATTGTCTGCCAACCCTATATATGATCTTGGATACACTCCCCATTTCATAGACATACCTAATTGTTTAGCCTGTCCACCTATCTATCCGTCCATATACCCCTGTTTGCCTTCACTGACAACTCAGTACTGTATATGCAAAAGGGACCACCACCTTTTTTTGGGAGGGGTCTCATTGAATTCCTTGCTACTTTTTGATTCAATTGGTAGCTTATATTTCCTCAGGTATTGCCTATTACATTAGCATGGGTTGTACATATTACGACAACCTAGGTGAAATAGCATTTCATTTATTTTATAGTTGTTTTTCATCCCAAGAAATGTAGTTTTTGTTAGGTGCTGTCAAGTTGATTTTGACTTGTAGTGACCCCATGTACCACAGAACGAAACGCTGCCCGGTCCTGCTCCATCCTCATAATCGTTGCCATGCTTGAGCCCATCATTGCAGCCACTGTGTCAGTCCATCTTGTTGAGGGTCTTCCCCCTTTTCACTGACCGTTTACTTTACCCAGCATGATATCATTTTTCTAGGGACTAGTCCCTTCTGGCAACATGACCAAAATATGAGAGAAGAAGTCTGGTCATTCTTGCTTCTAAAGAGTATTCCGGCTGTACTTCCTCCAAGACAGATTTGTTTGTTCTTTTAGCAGTTCAGGGCACATTCAACATTCTTTGCCAACACCACAATTCAAATGCATCAATTTTTTTTTTAAGTCTTTCTTATTCATTGTCCAGCTCTCACATGCATGTAAGGCTAATGAAAATACCATGACTTGGGTCAGGTAAGGTGCACCTTAATCTTCAAAATGACATCTTTGCTGCTTAATACTTTAAAGAGGCCTTTTACAACTGATTTGCCCAGTGTAATATGTCATTTGATTTTTTGACTGCTGCTTGAATGGTGTTGATTATGGATCCAAGTTAAATGATACCCTTGACAACTTCAGTCTTTTCTCCATTTATCGTGATGTTGCTTATTGATTCATTTGTGAGGATTTTTGTTTCTTTATGTGGAGGTGTAAGCCATACTGAAGGCTGTAGTCTTTACTCTTTATCAATAAGTGCTTCAACTCATTTTCACTTTCAGTAAGCAAGGTTGTGTCATCTGCATATTGTAGGTTGTTAATGAGTTTTCCTTCAAGTCAGATGCTACGTTCTTCCTCATATGGTCTGCCTTCTCAGATTATTTGCTCAGCATGTGGATTGAATAAGTATGGTGAAAGGATACCACCCTGACACACACCTTTCCTGATTTTAAACCACACGTTATTCCCTTGTTCTGTTTGTATGACTGCCTTTTGGTCTATGTTTCTCATGATACAATCAAGTGTTCTGGAATTTCCATTCTTTGCAGTATTATCCATAATTTGTTATGACCCACACAATTGAATGTCTTTGCATAGTCAATAAAACACAGGTAAACATCTTTCTGGTATTCTTTGCTTTCAGCCAAGATCCATCAGACGTCAGCATTGATAGCCTTCATTCCACATACTCTCCTGAATCCAGCTTGGATTTTTGGCCGTTCCCTGTTGATAGATTACTATAACCATTTTTGATTTTTTTTTTCAGCAAAATTTTACTTGTGTGTGTTACTAATGATATTGTTCAATAATTTCCACACTCTGTTGAATCACCTTTCTTTGAAGTGGCACATATATGGAGTTTTCCAGTCAGTTGGCCAAGTAGATGTCTTCCAAATTTTTTGGCATAAATGAGTAAGCACCTGCAGTGATGCATCCATTTGTTGAAACATCTCAATGGGCATTCCCTCAATTCCTGGTGCCTTGTTTTCAGCCAATTCCTTCAGTGCAGCTTGGACTTCGTCCTTTAGTGCCATTGGTTCTAGATCGTATACTGCCTTATGAGATAGTTGAACACTGACTAGTTCTTTTTGCTACAGTGACTCTATGTATTCCTTCTATCTTCTTTTGATGCTTTCTGTGTAGTTCAATATTTTGCCCATAGAATCCTTCAATATTGCAACTTGAGGCTTAAATTTTTTCTTCAGTTCTTTCAGCTTGAGAAATGCTGAGCATGTTTATCCCCTTTGATTTTCCAACTCCAAGTCTTTGCATATTTCATTATAATACTTTGTCTCTTGAGCTGACCTTTGAAATTTTCTGTTCAGCTCTTTTACTTCATAATTTCTTCAATTTGCTTTAGCTACTCTCTGTTCAAGAGCAAGTTTCAGAGTTTCTTTGGGCATTTATTTTGCTGTTCTCTTTTCCTGTCTTTTTTTTTAAATTTTATTGTGATGTGGGTGAAAGTTTACAGAGCAAATTCACTTTCCATACAGCAGGTCACATATACTTTGTCTCATGACGTTGACTGCAATTTCCCACAATGCAACAGCTCCCCCCCCCACTTCCTCCCCATAGTTACCTCTTCCCTATGTCTTTCCCTCCCATGTACTCCTGCTCCCTGAGCTGTCTCCCTGTGCATACACAGCCCTTCTATTCTCCCATGATTGATCTCTCCAAGCAGTATATCTACCTCAGGTAAACATTCAACTCATATGCCTGTCTTTTGTTCAGCTGGAAGCCACAAGAGTGGGTTCAATTCCAGACCTGAAGAGCGGCTAGGGGTGATAGTCCCTTTCCTGTCTTTTTAATGACCTTCTGCTTTCTTCATATACGATGTCCTTCCACAACTTGTCTGGTCTTCACTCACTGGTGTTCAAATCAGCAAATGTATTCTTCATATGGTCTCTAAATTCAGGTAGGATATAATCAAGGTCATACTTTGGCTTTCATGGACTTGTTTTAATTTTCTTCAGCTTCAACTTACATTTTCATATGAGCATTTGATGGTCTGTTCCACAGTTGGCCCTGTTCTTGTTCTGACTGATGATGTTGAGTTTCTCCATCCTCTCCTTACACACATATAGTGAATTTGGTTCCTGCGTATTCCATCTGGTGAAGTCCATGTGTATAATTGTCATTTAGGTTGTTTAAAAATGATTTAAGTTGTTGGCTGTTGAAAATTCTATCATGCGATCTCTGGCATCATTTCTATCACCAAGGTCATATTTTCCAACTACTGATGCTGCTTCTTTGTTTCCCACTTTCACATTCCAATCACCAGTTATTATCAATACATCTTGGTTGCATGTTTGGTCAATTTCAGACTGGAGAAGTTGGTAAAAATCTTCAATTTCCTCATCTTTGGCTTTAGTGATTGGTACATAAATTTGAATAATTATAGCATTAACAGATCTTCCTTGTATGGATATTATCCTATCGCTGACAGCACTATATTTCAGGATCAATCTTGAAATGTTCTTTTTGATGATGAATGTGACACCATTCCTCTTCAAGTTGTCATTCCTGGCATAGTAGACCATGTGATTGTCTGATTCAAAATGGCTAATACTAGTCCATTTCAGCTCACTGATGCCTAGGATATTGATTGTTACACATTCCATTTCATTTTTTGACAATTTCCAATTTTCCTAGATTCATACTCCATTTATTCCATTCCACATTCCAAATACTAATGGATGTTTGCAGCTGTTTCTTCTCATTTTGAGTCATGCCACGTCAGCAAATGAAGGTCCCAGAAGGTTTACTCCATCCATGTCTTTAAGGTTGACTCTACTTTGAGCAGGCAGCTCTTCCCCAGTCATATTTTGAGAGCCTTCCAACCTGAGGGCCTCATATTCTGGCACTATGTCTACAGTGTTTCCCTGCTGTTCATATAAGGTTTTCATTGGCCACTTTTTTTTTTTTTTCTGCCCCCAGAAGTAGATCTTGCCACATCTGTCTTAGTCTGGAAGCTCCACTGAAATCTGTCCACTATTGGTAACCCTGCTGGTATCTGACATACTGGTGGCATAGCTTCCAGCATCACAGCAATTTGCAAGCCATCACAGTACGATAAACTGATAGATGACTGGTGGTCTAAAGAACTAGCTCTTTAAAATTCTGCTAATATTACATTATCAGCTCTTTTAATTATTAGACTCAAGTCATTTTTACGCTCTTGTGCTATGACATTCCTATTATATGTTAGATTGCTTGTGTTTGCCTCTTTCTCTTTGTTGTTTAAGAAATCTTTTTTGAGGCGATGTTTGTTTACATTCTTTTGTGAAAATTCTCAAGTTTTGCTTTTTATATGTAAGTCCTTGTTCCATCTGGAATTGATTTTTGTGTGTGTGTGTGAGGTAGGAATAAAGTTTCTTTTTAGTTTTTCCCCATATACATAACCAATTAATTCACCTGATCATAGAATGACCTTATCTGTTCTTATTGATCTACAGTGACACTCTGTCATATCAGTCTTCATGTAAGTGTGAGTCTGTTTGTGGTCTCTCTATTCTGTTCCATTGGCCTATTTGTCTTTCCCTGTACTAATACTCTGCTGTCTTATTTACTGTAGGTTTGTAATAAGTCTTGATATCGGGTCAAGGAAGTACTCCACCTTGTTTATTTTCAGGAGTGCCACTGCTATCCTGTTCTTTGCTTTTCCACATCAATTTTAGAATCAACTTCTTAAAACTTTTGAGGTTTGTGATTAAGTTACAGTGAATCTGGATCAATTTGGGTGAGACCTGACATCTTTATAATATTGTCTTTTAACCATGAACATGATATGTTTCTCCATTTATAAGTCTTCTTTAAGGTCTTTCAATAAATTTTTATAATATTTTCCATAAAAGTCTGGCATGACTTTTATTAGATTGAGCTCTAGCTGTTATTGTTTTATTTTACTTGGAATTTTAAAGGTATATTTTCTAATTGGTTGTGCTGGTATATAAGTGAAATACACTCTTATACACTTATTTCCAGGAACTTTGTTAAACTCTTCTATTAATTCTACTGACGTGATGATTCTTCTGGGGTTTCTGTGTGGTTAATTGTACAGTTTGTGATCAGTGGTAGTTTTGATTCTTCCATGTAGTCATACTCTTCCTTCCTTCCTTTCCTCCCTCTTTCCGTCCCTCCCTCCCTTTCTTCTTTCCTTCCTTTTCCTCGTCTTATTGCACTGGCTAGGACCTTCAGTTTTACTTTCTATGTAACTAGGAATAGAGAACATTATTATCTGCTTCTGATTTAAAAGGGAATTTTTTGAAAAATTTTTATTGTGATTTGGGTGAAAGTTTATACAGAGCAAGTTCATTTTTCATACAGCAGTTCATTTTGTTTCATGACAAAAACATTTTGTTTCATGACATTGACTGCAATCTGCATAATGTAACAGTTCTCTTCCTACTTCCTGTAGTTAGTTCCCTCTTCCCTCTGTCCTTCTTCCCTATGCATTTCTGCTCCCTGAGCTATCTCCCTGTGCAAATACTGCTCTTCTGTTCTCCCATGATTGATTCTTTTAAGGAGGGTATCTACTTGGCATAAATGCTCACTGTATATGCCTGTTGTTTGGCTGGATGCCATGGGAGTGAGTTCAATTCCAGGCCTGAAAGGTAATTAGGGGCCATAGTCTTGGGGGTCTTAACCGGCTCTATCAGACGAGTAAACCTGGTCTTATTTTATTTTTTTATGATTTTGAGTTTTGTTCCTTATTGTTCTCTCACTCTAGGGAATACTTTTATGTTTCATCAGCAAGTATGCTAGTTTGTTAAGAGGCTTTTTTTTTCTCTGTCTTTTTTTTTAAATCATGAACGTTAAATTTTATTGAATGTTTTTATAAATCTGTTGAGGTGAACATATTATTTTCTTCTTTTAATCTGTTCATATGATGACTTACATTAATAGATTTTTAAATGCTGAAACAACTTTGCATCTTTGAAACAACCTAACATGGTCATGATATCTTTTATCTGCATTGCTGGGTTCAGTTTGCAAATATTTCACCAAAGACTTCTTCTTTTTTTTTTTTTTTGATTAATTTTAATGAGTGTTAATGCCTGAAGTTTCTCCTTTTCATACTATTCTTTTCAGCATTTGGACTGGATTAGTATTAAAACAAATTCACTGACATTGAGTTGAGTCTGAGTCATAGCTACCCCCTTTGGGTTTCCGAGAAGGTAAATCTTTATGGAAGTAGATTGCACAGTCTTCCTTCCACAGAGTGGCTATTGGGTTTGAACTGCCAACCATCTGGTTAGCAGTCAAATGCCTGAGGCACTACGCCACCAGAGCTCCTTAGTGTTAGGTAATACTAATTTCATAAAATGACTCGAATATGTGCTTTTTCTAGTCTATGAATGTTTGTAACATTGACATTATCTGTTACCTGAATGTTTGGTCAATTCACTTGTAAACCTGTTTAGCCTTAGCATTCTCCTTGGGAATATTTTAACTGCTAATTTAATGTTTATAGGAACATTGAAATTTTCTATTTCTGTGTGGGTCACTTGTGGTGCTTTATATTTTATAGGAATTTATCCATTTCCTCCTAAAAGTTTATTGGCCTAACATTTTTCATAATAACCTCTTAATTTTTCAAAAAAATTTCTTTTCCATCTGGTTGTGGTCCCCCACTTTTCATTCCTAAAATTCTATTTTATTATTCTTACCAGAATTTATCAAGTTATTTTAGTCTTTTCAAATAACTAACTTTAAGGTCTGTAGATCTCTATTGTTTTCTTATTTTTTGTTTTATTAACTTCTGTACTTTATAATTTTTTCATTCTATTTTTGAGGAGTTTATTTTATTTTTTAATCTCTTAAATTGGATGCCTAATTTATCAGTGTAAACTTTACTCATTTCTAATGTAAGTTTTTAAGGCTGTAAAATTCCCTCTGAGTACTGTTTAATGAATCCTACAGGTTTTGATGAGAAGTACTTTTGTTATTTTTCGGTTGTGTTTTGAAAATTTCTGTTTTATTTCTTTTTGACACCTGAAAAAAAAAAACAAACAAACCCATAACTCAACTCATTGCTGTCAAGTCAGTTCCTACTCATAGCAACCCCTCCCTGGGTTTCCAAGGTGGTATCTGAGGCGTGGCTGGTGGGTTTGAGCAGCTAGCATTCTGGTTAGCAGTCAAATGGCTTAGGCACTATGCCACAAGTTTCCAACTTACGTTTTATGTTATCTTTTTGTTATTGATTTTTAGTTTAACTGTATTGTTGTCTACAGAAAGGTGTCTGTGAGAAGATTCTTAAAAATGAGATGAAACTTGCCTTGTGGCCTGGTATGTGATCAATTTTTGTAACTGTCCAGTGTAATTGAAGAGAATGTATATTCTCAAATATGTGTTTTCTCTAACGTGTCCATTTAGATCAAACTCGGTAACGTGTTACTCAAATTGATGTTCTTTCTGATTTGTGTTTGTATGTGGTTTATCAATTTCTGAGAGAGGTTTATTCGAACATCTTGCTTTGATACTGTGCTTGTCACTTTTTTCTTTTCTATTTTTCTTTTGTGTATTTTGATGCTGTATTATGATCAAACAAGTTTAGAATTCTTTTATCTTTTCACAATATGTAGTGAACTTCTGCCCTTGCCTTTTAAAATCACTGCTAATGAGTTCTGCTTAAAAATCTGTTTTCTCTGATATTAATAAAACTGTAACAAACAAACAAACAAACAAAAAAACCCAAACTCACTGCCATTGAGTCGGATTCAACTCATAGTGTTCTGCCTTGGGTTTCCGAGGCGGTATCACTACAGAAGTAGATTGCCCAATCTTTCTTCTGAGGAGTGGCTGCTGGGTTTGAACTGCCAGCCTTCTGGTTAACATCAAATGCCTTAGGCACTACGCTACCAGAGCTCCTAATAAAACTACAATAGCTTTCTTTTGATAACCATTTTCCCAGTACAGTAAAATCTGCAAAAGCCAGAACCTATGTAAGTCAGAAATCTATCAGAGAAGGAAAATTAAAATGTTTTCCTCTAAAACAAAGATAGAAAAGTGGTAAGATTGCATCCTGTCAAAGGCGGAAAACATGTGAGACCCAGAAAAACAAAGTGGTCCTGTTGATTTTTGGCTCTCATAGGTTTCACTGTGTATCTTTTTCTACCTTTCAGTTTTTCTGTGGGTTTGCTTTAGGTGTTTCTCCTGTGAACAGCAAACAGATGGGTTCTTCTTCTTCTTTTTTTTAAAAAATACATTCTGACAATCTTTTTCTCTCAATTGGAGAGGTGAAGTGTCCAGTATATTAACTGAGTTTACTAATTTATTTTCATTTTTTTCCCTGCCATTTTATTTTCTATTTCATTTTCTATCCTTGTTTTCCCCCCTCCTCATTTGTTTTCTTTTTGGATCAAAAGATTTCCCACCCCCAACACCTTTTCCATCCTCTCTCTTCTTTTCTAGTTTAGGGACCACACACTATTCTTTCAGTGATTACTGCAGAAATTTTAACAAGTATATTTAACTTACCAAAGTCTAAATTTAATTGATATGTGTAAACTCCTCTAGAATATTACCAGCAACTTAGAAAGCTTTAACTCTAATCACTTGCCAACTTATATACTTCTGTTGTTCAATATTTTAGTGCTGTCTTTTAAAATTACATTTAAAAAGCATTATTTTTAAAGCAATATTTGTTTTAAGTTGTACCTATGTTTGCTTTTTTTTTTTTTAAATGTATTTCAGTCTTTTTCTTCATGGGAGAATTTTCTTTGTTCTTAAAGTGTATCCTATAGAAATTCCTACAGTTAGGGTCTGTTTATGATAACCTCTCTCACTTTTTAATTGTCTGAAAATATTCTTACTTTACTTTTATTTTGGAAACATTAGTTTCATTGAAAATTATTTGTCTCAGAACTTGAAAGGTATTATTTCACTATCTCTAGCTTTCATTTGTGCTGTTGTCTTCCTAAATCTGAGAAATTTCTTTTTTTTTTTTTTTTTAAATTTTTATTTCTTTATTAGTTCTGGATACTTTTCAGCCATTATCTCATCAGGATTGCGTATTCCCTATTCTCACTAGCATTTCCTTCTGGGACTCTGATTAGATTTATGTTGGACCTTCTCACTATTTTCCATGCAAGTTAAATTTCCTTTCATATTATCTTCTTTTCTGTGTTGCACTCTAATTTCTGAAGATATTTCTTCTAGTTCACTAATTATGTCTTTAACTGTTTCCAATTTGCTATTTAACCCCACCTATTGGGTTTCTAGTTTCAAGTATTCTATTTACATTTTTTTTTGTTTGTTTATTTTTCAGATTTGCTTTATTTTGAAAGTTCCTTGGCCATATTTTTAATACTTTCTTTTATTTCTTTAAACAGTTTTCTTAGGTCCTATTTCTGATCATTCTGATTTCTGTGGTCCTTATGGGTCAGATTCTACAGTTGGTTGTTTCTAGCTGACTTTTGTTCATGGTGTCTCGTTCCTCGTGTGTTTCACTACATTTGATTGTAAACTCATATTCCTGGGAACTTATCCTAGGATCTCTTTGAATCCTGGATGGAAGTCACATATTTCTAGAGAGGATTTGTGTTTAATTTTGCCAGATGCCTGGAGACACTACAAACCTAGGTTCACTTTAAATGTTCAGTTTGTGGCTTTTGGGGTTCCATCATTAGTATGCATTTTGAATTCTTATTTTCCTGGATTTTTGCCTTCTCATTTTCCCTCAGAGATTTTCTTTACATTCCCATCAGGCTAGTCATATATTTAAAAGGGACTTAAAAAATATTCTACCAGTTATTTTAGGGGTTCTGTACCTGGAGGGTTTCACTGGTCCTATAGTTTGCCATTTTGCTGCAAATCAAAGTCAAATCAAATTAGATACTCAGGTGGTTTCTATCCATAACTGTGTGAGCCTGCCTATAATCTCAAGATAAAAGAAAGAAGGAAACAGTTTAGATTTACTATAGTTTTTTTTTTTTTTAACCTTGCAAGTTAGAAATCCAGCAGGGTGAGAAAAGTAGGAAGGAAACCAGAGCCCAAGATGGTGATCTGGGCTTTTCTTCTGGGCTGAAGAGTTTGTTTTCTATGTTTGTTGTGACATTCAGGTGTAAGCTAGCCAGGTCAGAGCTGCAATACTTGCCTATGAACTCTTACGTAGGGGTTTCTTTAGTAAAGGAGAGCTGACCCTCTCCTAATAGGCCCATCAGACAGAAATGTTACTTTAGGGAATTTTTTACAATCTTGGCTGTGTGAATCCTCAACCTTGTGGGTTCAGACACCTGTTGGGTCAACTCTCTCAAGCCTGTTGTTGTTGTTATGTGCCATCGAGTCAGACCTGACTCATAGCGACCCCTCCTTGGGTTTCCAAGGCAGTAGCACTAATGAAGTATGTTGCCCAACCTTCCTTCCGAGGAGTGGCTGGTGGGTTTGAACCGTCGAGCCTAGCTACATACTGTTCAAGGTTCTAAATTGAGGTTGCTGGTTTATGAGTTTACAGTGATAAATATACCTGCCTAGGGAATGTGACTTTTGGTGTCCGGTCCAGCCCTTGGTCTCTCTATAGGCTCAGCAACTGAGGAACAAAATTGTTCCTGGAGATGAGTGAGGAACAGAACAAGGAGACGTAATTCTGTGATTTGAAATTTAGTGGCAGCTTAACATGATGGAGTGATCTCCTGATTGAGATAACTTTAGTCCCTAAGCCAGGGAACCTCTCTCCTGGTGGTGCTGGCATGGGCATTTTCAGCATTCAACTCTTAGCCCTTGTTTCCTATTCCAGAACTGATCAGTTCATTTTTTTCACTGACATCTCTTCTCTAGATGTATTAATATATTCCACCCACTTATGGGTAAGACTCAGTGCAGGAGCCATTCTTCTCCTTTGAGGTGATTTTGCCTCTCCTTGCTAAGAACCACTATGCATTGATTTCATGGTCTAATTCTCTGAAGGCAGCCCTATTTCCCTTAATTCCTCATTTTGGGGGATGCCTCTTTGCAACCCACAAGTACTGACAACAATTTATTCAAAGACTTTGAAGCAAAGATTTTCTAGGCAAAGGAATCAATTATAGGGTGTGGCTCTCTAGTGAGGAAATATTTCCATAAGGCATCCAAGTCAGTTTGTTTCAGAACCTTATGGCTGCACCTCTGAACATGGGAGTTAGAGGTGGTGTATTTTAACTTTAATAACATTAATGGCTTTGCCTACACTTTGCAAGGTATCAGATGTGCTAATTACGAAGATACTTCTCCTTAAAGTAGGTTTCCTAAGGACATATATGTGGCAATATTGGTTTAGCAAGAATTCCTGTATGTACTTGAAAAGTAACAAAATCATAGTTCTTTAAAAATATCCTCTAATTCAGATGTGTTGCCAGCACAGCCTGCCCTCCCCCTACTCCCATTAGTTCTGATTAGGGAGGTTTGATGCCTGTCACTGTGTGTAATCTGGACCTTCCTTTGTGAGACATTCCTTCTCTCATTTTCTCAGAGCACATACAAATCGCCCATCAAATGACAAGTGAAGGCACAGGGGAGGCGAGGGGAGGGAAATCAGAGCCGAAATCTGTTAGCTATTTGGAGTAATTGGTTATTTGCTGTGTTTGCTGGTTGGGAAGCAGAGCACATACTTTATGGTCTCTCCTGTTACGGGGGCTGGAGTCACCCGCCGATATTGGATCCTTGTTGCCGGAGCCCTTGGCTCCGGGCGCCTTCCCCCTGCTTGGCATTCCTGTGGTCTCCTCGGGGTGCACCCTCCTCCCCCGATGCACACTGCAGGGGGGACAGCCCTGGGTGAACCTTGTCTGGCAAACTCCAGGGCCCCATCAGGGAGGAGAGGCCTCAGCCCCCTCCAACCAGCCCACACCCCAATCCCACTCTACCCCTATCTCTCCAAGAGGTCTTTCCCCTGGTCCCTGAGAGACCTGTTTCTTCACCCCAGAGGAAAAAGGCTCATCTCTTCTCAGAGGGAAATCCTAGGCTTTCCTTGGAAATACAGAGGACAGAAAGTTCTCTTTGAGGTCTAATTTAATGTCTTCTTACTCCCATTGGTCCTGTCTACTATTTTCCTCCCAACTTGGGTTGAAACTGTGCTTGTAACTTGGTGCCCTGCTCATTGCTGAGTATAAACCCTCTCTGAGAGTGCTTGGTAAAGCTTATTAACCACCTAGTGGCTTTAAAGCTCCTGTCACGTTAACTGAGGGGTGGGGAAACCAAGACTGGATTAGAGACAAGTTTGAAAAATAAAATATTTGAGAAGTAGTGTGATTTCGTACATGAAAATGCACATAGTAACTAGAAAGTAGGTTGACTTTGGCACATAGTAGGCTCCCCCAGAATACTTTTAAAATTAAATTTAAGGTAGCTAAGATTAGTGTCTGTTTGGTGAATGCGTCTGCAGTCCTGAGAAAACCTTCAAAAATAGTTTTTCTCTAGAGTGTTGGAATTCTTGTTAAGCAAAACTGTCTCCATAAGCAGAATGAAGGTAAGATAAACTTTTGGACAAGCCCTTTGGAATCATCACACTTTATGAATTGTTGTCGTTGTTGTTATGTGCCATCGAGTCAGACCTGACTTATAGCGACCCCTCCTTGGGTTTCCGAGGCAGTATCACTACGGAAGTAGATTGCCCAACCTTCCTTCCGAGGAGTGGCTGGTGGATTTGAACCGCCAACCTTCTGATTAGCAGTCAAGTGCCTTAGGCACTATGCTACCAGATTGCTTTCTTTATAGGCTGGAAGACTCTGTTGGAATCTTCTTTCACTCAACCTACTGGGTAGATTCCATTCCTCATGGGCTTTCTGCACGGGCATATGTAGTCATCCTGTCCTCAGAGGACCAAGTTATAGCCCAAATACCTACCTTAGGCTCTTCAGTTGGGAAACAGCCAGCAAGCTGGCATTCTCCACAGCTCTCCCACCCCATTTGAGTTCCTCATCTGGAATAGGCCAGTAGTCAAATTATCAGTCCTGACCTTTCTGTCCTCACCATCTGCTTGACTTTGCTGGATTTTAGGCTTACTTATTTGCTGGGACTTTTTGGAAGCAATTCAGCATTTTGGTTACAGGTCTTCCCTTCCCTCCCACCTCGCTGATCCAACTTGAAGTCAGAGTAAGCAGAGTAATGATCACTCCTCCAGACAAGGAGGCAGGACTGCAGGGCGTGTCAACAAGAGGTTGAAAGCCCAGTCTTCCACTTGTGGAAATAATTAAGTGATTTTTGTTATGAATGTGTAGAGTTATGCTGAATCAACATGGTAGCTGGCTGTGGGCATGTGTTTGTGTGGTTTTGGGGGGCGTGAGTGTTTTAATATGCATGAGGTGGGGTAAGTTTGGAATTGGAGTGATTGCATGTCTGGGGTTCTGTCTTGTCTACATGTAGCCATGAGTATTTATATGTTACGTGTGTGTTTGTATTAGTGTGTGCATGAGCAAGTAGTCCCAGTTTCTTAAACCTCTAGACATTAATTAAAGAATTAGAGGAATCATCATATCATTTTTTCACTTATACAGTTGTTGAACTATGGTTCAGTCTCATCAAGATCAAACTGATAATGATGACAACATTAACAAGAGCGTTTATCATGGCAAACTCTACAAGTCACAAAATATCTTCTCAGATATCAACTCAGATCTTTACAATAACCCAGTGTTGTGTTGGTAGATTTTCACTGTCTTTATGAGGATGATTTATGCTAAAAGAGAAATTACTTTCTTACTTTCAACATAATCTAGTATGTCCATCTCTAGGTTGAGATAAGCAATGAAGACCTACTTCAAATCATAAATACTAATAGATTTCTTGGCTAAAGATGGGTGTAGATTTCCATGTACTGACCCAAGATTTAATATTACAACCTTGGTAGTAAATGAAGTTGATTAGAAACTTTTCTCTTTGATTTGTTTCTCATCCTGAGGTGAGAACTCAAGGGATCTGTTCCTCTCACTCCCTCTTTCCTGACTTCACAGAAAGGAAGGCTCAGAACTATTGTTGCTAAGTTTGCACTCCATGTTCATGAAATGTTTTAAGTCCACTGAATGATAATGGGAAATTACATGTTCGGAATGTACCATACTGATTTGGGTCTTTTGAGGGATTAGGGTACCTTTAGATTGGTTCAAGTCTGGAGAAACATGTCTTTGTTATGTGATTCTGGTTGTTCAGATATTAAACATTGGCTATTAGGTAAAGTTGGAGAGGCTAGCCAGTCTGTGCCTTGATCATGCTTACTTGGTTGGCTGGGTGAATGATGAAGGGCCTTGAACCTTGGGCATGGAGCAATACAGTTTTCACAGCCAGACTTTTTGTTAAAATATGAGATGACACTTCAAAAGTCAAGCCTTTTGCATTTCTTTCTCATCTTTGCCGTGAACCAAGACTGAATGTTTAGCTATTGCAACATGAGGTCAAGAACTCATTTGAAATTAGAGAACATGCAACCATTTCCCTTTTGGAATTTTGGATTCTGGCATTCCACCAATATCAGAGGGTTAGTTGGCTTGGCACATCTGGGTTAAGACATAGAAGAGCTGTCCTGTGTTTGTAGGGCTGGTTCTTATGGATGTGCTAACTTATTCTTGGACTTCCTGGGAAGGAGAAGGAAGAAGTAGGCTTGAAATAACTCCATCAGAAGCAAGATTAGTGAAATAGCAAGAATGATATTTTCAAGTCACATCTATGAGTGTTTTAAAAATATGACTTTATTTTTCTGTAATTCAACTTAATCTTTCTTTGGAACCCACATTATTCCTGAAGGCAGAAAAGTCCTGATAATCTTCAGCATTTTAGGTTTAAACTCAGTTGGATTTGGGTTTTTCCTCCCCCCTTCACCTCAGGGAGGCTGCTAAATTCTGGGTTGAGTTTCTGTGATGCCATGACCTCTACTGAGAGGGAACCTTGCTCACCAGCATGTGTTTACCCTGTATCTATAGGCCTACTGATTTCTAGACAAACAGACATACTGCATCTGCTGACAGCATCTTTTCATCTTGATCATAAGACCTTTTTGGGTCCCTCGTTTTTTCTCTCTCAATTAACTTTCAAGCCCTTCTTTGGAGCATGCTACAAACCTAGCAATTCTCCCAGCCATGCTGAGGGCCACAGGAAGCGCTGAGGGTTCCCTTAGGCTCTCTCTTCCATGACAGTCATGTAGCCATCTTTTGCCAAGTGCTCCATACTACAATTCTTGTGGTGATTGGATGGTTGCTGCTTACCAGATCACCAAAGTTATGGAGAGGTGGTCTTTTCCATGTGTACTCTGGAGCCAACTTGAGGGGCAGGGTATGGGAGTTCCATATAAGGAATCACTGTTGTTGTTGTTATGTGCCGTTGAGTTGGACCTGACTCATAGTGACCCCTCCTTGGGTTTCCGAGGCAGTATCACTACGGAAGTAGATTGCCCCATCTTATAAGTCTCTAATGTTACTGCTTCCTTTCCACCTTCTCCCTTTGTGTATGTGTGTGTGTGTGCGTGCGCACACATGTGTGTAGGCGGTCTCCTTTCTCTGTGGTGGAGAAAATAGGCAAAATATTCTTGTAAACTTAACAAAAAAATGTTATTGACAAGTTATAAGCCTTTGGAAGCTTAAAAGCCAACAATCAACTTTTCTATGATGGCATTAATGTATCCATCAGATATTTACTGAACTCCAAATATGTGCCAGGCAGTGTTCTAAGGACTGGAGATATGGGTATTAAAACAGATAAAGATCTCTGTTCTCTTGGGGAAGGAATCACAAAAAACAAATAACCAGTTGCCATTATGCTGACTCATGGCAACCCCATGTGTGTCAGTAAACGGTGCCCCATAGGGTTTCCAGTGGCTGATTTTTGGGAAGTAGATCTCTGAGCTTTTCTTCTGAGGTGCCTCTGGATGGACTGGAACTCCAGTCTTTTGGTCAGCAGCCCAGTGTGCTGTTTGCACCACCCAAGAACTCCCAGTAAACAAATACATAAGTAAAATATATGAAATGTCAGGTTATGGTTATTGAGAATAGATATGGGTGAGGAGGGCAAAGGTGAAAGCAGGAAGACCAGCTGCAATAATCCAGAAGTGAGATGATGGGGATCTGGACCAGGGTGGTAGTGATAGGGGAGAAGTGTCTGATTCTGAATATGTACTGAAGGTGGGGCCCATAGGATTTGCTGATGCATTGGATGTGGGCATGAGAAAGAGGAGTCAAAGATGACTCCAGGGTTTTTGGCTCGAGCATCTGGAAGGAGGAGGAGGTTGCCTTTTACTTATATGAAGGAGAATGTGGGAGGAGCAGGCCAGGTGGGGGAATGATCAGGAATTTGATTCCAGACATGGTACATTTGAGATGCTTATTAGATGTTCAGTGGAAGACGTCAAACAGGCAGCTGTATACCTGAGGACTGGAGTCATCTAGGCTGGAGTGAAATCAGTGAGGGACTCATTAAGATATATATCAATTAAAGGTATATAACCAGAGGAGAACGCAGAGTGTGAGGCAGACAGAGAGAAGAGGTGGAACACTGAGGTAATTAAAGGGTAGGTGACAAGGAGGAATCAGCCAAGAAGATTGAAGACCAATAGGGAGTGAGGGCACCCACAGGGAGGTGGAGCACCAGCAGGGAGGTGGGAGGACTGACACAGGGGTGGGGGCATTGACAGGGAGATAGGAAGACTGACAGGGAGGGGAGAGGCCTGAAAGGGAGTTGGGAGTACCAACAGGGAGGTGGAAGGACCAACAATGAGGTGGGGGGACCAACAGGGAGGTGGAGACATTAACAGAGAAGTGGGAGGAGCAACAAGGAGGTGGGAACACTAATAGGGAAGTGAGAGGAGCAATGGGGTGAGAGGACTGACAATGAGGCAGGAGCACTAACAGAAAGGTAGGAGATTAGAAGAAGGTTTACTTGTGGAATGAAGGAAGAAAATGAATGTCACTGAGCAACAGGTCAGTTGGTGTTACCAGGAGCTGGGAAGATCCTGACCAGCCATATGTCTGGATGGGGGAACCAGATGGCCAGATACTGCTGTCACCTTTGAGGGATGAGGAAATCACAGATAAGAAGAGTTCTGGAGGAAAACTAGATGTATGGAGATACAGGTCCTGTTTGGCAGTCAGTTGCTTCTTTTTTAAACAAAATTAACTCTTTTTTTTTTAAAAAAATACTTCCTTAGAATCAGTACTTAAAATTCTTGTCTTTTCTGTTTTGTTTTGCTTTTTATAGTGTCAAAGAACAGATTCTTACTCTGTTAGGAGTAGAAAAAGAATGAGTTTTATTGAGGAATTAAACAACTGCACTTGGGGATCACAGAATGAGAGTGCTAAGTGCACCAAAGTAAGGAAAATGAGAAGGACTTTTTATATAAGAGAAGTTTAGGGAAACAGTAACCATTAGTCATACATTAATAACTGTAAGTCATACATCAGTTCATCTACAGACGTCCTGGAGCCAGCCTATGCAAGCATTTTGTGAAAATGGTTTCACTTATCTTTCAAGGACAAGGGCAGCTTGTGTAAAAAGTATTCTTTCTGAGAACAGCCACAGTTTTGACCCTTCCTCTTATTTCCTCAGAGACAGAGCAGATTAACCCATTACTGTGAGTTTGATCTGAATGTCCCTGAGTTTTCAGGTCTGCTAGCACATTTCCCCCTTTTGATCAAGTTTCCATTAGGGGTGCTGACCACATCACTTATAATAGAGTCACCTTTCTTGTGCAAGGGCTTTTATCTACCTTTTCATAAGGGGCTGTCTCTTCATCTTGCTATGCTAATAGGGAAGCTTGTTCTCAGGATGAGTTGAATTTCTTATTAGTAGCAGATAAGACCATATTTGAGGAACAGTTCATGTTGATCCTAAACAGTAAAGGTCAGTATTCAGTACTCCAGAGGGAAAGGAAAAGGAGTAAAAAGTTGGTTGTTTACCGGGCATAAGTCTTTTTAAGACACATAAATCTTTGTATAACACCGGGAGTCCTATCTCAATTACAAGATCAGATGAACATGTAATAAGGCTCTTGACTAATCCTACAACAATTAATGTAATAACCAAAAACTAATTCAGTAATATTGAGCCGTAGCCAGGAACCAATACTATAGCAACAATACATAGCAACCAAATCTCTTGTGCGTGGGATTTTGACCTAGTAGGAGACAGGCAATGATGTCCCACTCAAAGATGGTGGCCAACCATGCTACTTTGAATGTGTGTCAGCCACCATCTTTGAGCAAGGCACTGCTGCCTGTCTCCTACTTGGGTCAAAATCCTATGCTCAGGAGATGTGGTTTCTATGCAATGCATACACTCCATTGGCCCTGACTGAACCTTTTGGAAGCCCTGTATAAAACTTAAAACAATTTTCCATTATGAGAGAACTACTAGGGAAGAAGTTCATAATAATGAAACACAGCTAATAATTTAAGAATAGCTACAATTATAAAGACTAAGGTGCGCCTGACACAAGCCATGATATTTCCAATTGCCTCGTATGCATGTGAGAGCTGAACAATGAATAAGGAAGACCGAAGAATAGTTGATGCTTTTGAGTTGTGGTGCTGGCGGAGAATGCTGAAAGTACCATGGTCTGCTAAAAGAACTAACAGATCTGTCCTGGAGGAAGTGCAGCCAGAATGCTCCTTGGAAGCAAGAATGGCCAGACTTCGTCTCACCTATTTTGGTCATGTTGTAAGAAGGGACCATTCCCTGGAGAAGGATGTCATGCTTGGTAGGGTGGAGGGTCAACGAAAGAGGGGGAGGCCTTCAACGAGATGGATTGACACAGTGGCTGCGATGATGGACTCAAGTATAGCAGGGATTGTGGGGCTGGTGCGGGATCGGGCAGTGTTTTGTTCTGCTGTGCATGGGGTTGCTATGAGTCGGAAACAACTCGATGGCACTTAACAACAACAACAAAAAAAAACACAAAACAATTATAAAGTCCAAAAATTTCAGCAAGCCACATGGAGTCTTGTTCTGTGATCTTGGGATCTACTTCAGTTGTCTACTTCTAGCCGTTAGGGTGTTTAAAGGTGTTTTCTTGTTTATGCTGTCTGACTAAGGTGCTAAGGTGTAGAGATTTATATAAAAGGGGGCAGCTGAGAATAGTAATATAACTAGGGTGTATAATATATGAATATGTTTCTCTAAAGATGTGCAAGTATTATCAAGAAAGCTTAAAACATGTCCATATTTTGGCACAACAGAATGGGAGAGTGCATTAAAAAAAAGTATTTTAAGTATATTATGACCTATTTCCATGACTGTTATTTTGTCTCTGGTAATCACATTACTCATGGTCACTCTTAGTTTAATGTCACAAACAATCTGAAGCTGCTATAGTAAAGTTAACTTTATTAGCCTTTAATCTTGTGTCTTAGACATTTCTTTCATTTTATGAGGGAGAATCTGAGCTATGATTTTATTTGTAGCCTGCTCTATTGCCTTCTGACTATGATCCTACCACTTCCATGGTTCTTTTCTTAATTCTTTATTTATTGTAACTCTTTTCTTTAACTCTGGGAGCTCTGGTGGCATAGTACCTAAGGCATTTGACTGCTAACCAGAAGGCTGATGGTTCAAATCCACCAGCTACTCCTCGGAAGGAAGATGGGGCAATCTACTTCCGTAGTGATACTGCCTTGGAAACCCAAGGAGGAGTCGCTATGAGTTGGATCTATAAGTTGGATCTGACTCTACGGCAGTGAGTGAGTGCGAATGAATTCTTTAACTCTTTCTTTAGCTGTACTTCATCTTTTCTGCACTTACACAGGCTTTATAGTTATCTGGTCTTTCAGCTACTTACAGAGTTCATTCTTTTATTTCAAATCTCATTTTCGTCTTTCTGCCTTTCATTCATTCTCTTAACATTTCATTGTATCTTTTCAAATTCATTATTTGCAGGTATTATAAATCAAGGCAAATAAAGTTCACTTCTCATGCCTTCTATAACTTACTATATACTCTGAAGTTTAGCTTTTATTATCTCATATTCTGGCATAACCAGACATTCTACTTTAAGACAAACTACTTTTTTTTTTCCTTCTTTTTTTAAAAAAGCAAAGTATTACCAGTCATTTTACTTTCCTTCTTGCTTTTCAGACATGTTAAAACTTTCAACTTAGTTCTGAAGATGGTTTTCTACAAAGTTGCCAGGAATTTATCATAAGTCATTAAGAAACAATACTTGAGTTATGTAACTAAAGATCTTAAAGGTAAAAACTTGAGCTTTTTCCCAAACTAAGTGGGTTGATTTTCAACTCAGGAATTTATTCTCCTGAACCCTTGCCTTCAAGATAGTTTGCACAATGAATAAAATTAACTTTTTAATACAGTAATTAAAATTTTGTTATCTTAATAATGAAAAACTTGAATTTTTTTGTTATTTGACATTAAAGCTCTTAAAAATTCTTTTTTTAAATGTATTTTATTGAAATATAATTTATGTACAGTGAAATATAGAAAGCTAAAGTGACATGGGTCAATGCTTTTTTTTTTTTTTTTT
>NW_006921652.1:11256247-11263247 GCF_000298275.1 Orycteropus afer afer
TTTGGGGTCTATCCTGTTTGGGGTTTGTTGGACTTCCTGAATGGATATATTCTCATCTTTCATCATATCAGGAAAATTCTCTTCCAACAAATCTTGGACAATTTTTTCAGTGGTTTTATTTTTCTCTTCCTGTTCTGGAATTCCAATGACACGTAGGTTATTTCTTTTGATGGTATCCCACATGAACCTTAGGATTTCTTCATTTTGTTTTGATATTTTTTCTGATTTATCCCTTTCCAAAGAAGTATTCAGGTATTTGTCTTCAATCTCTTAATTCTGTCTTCCATTGCATCAGTTCTACTCTTTTGCCCTTTCAGTGTGTTATCTATTTCTGACAATTTAGTATTAATCTTCTGGATTTCTATCTGTAGATTTTGAATTATTTCTAATTTTTCATTTATTTTGTCATTTTGTTCTTGTATTTTCTTCTGAAATTGTTCTAGGGTTTTCTCTGTGTTTTCCTTGATCGGTCTCTCACTTTGTGGAAGATACCTAAATATAATTCTTTTGAATTCCTTATCAGGGAGTTCTAATGCTGTTTCTTCCTCAGGGACGTGTTTTGTGTCTGTGTCCTGGTCCTTTGTTTCTCCGCTTTAGCTTGCTTCTTTGTGTGCACTGTGATGCTCTGTTGTCTCCGAGGCATTGTGATGGTTTTGTGTTTGTATTTAATTGGTGATTGTATCTTGGAGTGACTTGCCCACCATTTTGTTTTCTTTGTATGTTATCTACGCAAGCAGGGTACTGTGCTCCTCTGTTCACTAGTTGACAGCACTTATACATTCACCACCTGTCTCCTTTCCTGTTGTCAGCCTCTCATATGTCACTGCTGACCTTGGCAAACAGAGCCTATTCTTAGGTCCCTGGAATCTGAATGAGAATGCTATCACTTTTAAATCCAAAATGGTTGCCACTTGTAAAGATTCAAAATGGCTGCACCCTCGGTCACTTTAACTATCCAAAATGGCTGCCGCTTATAAACAATCAAAATGGCTGTGTCCTTGTTCACTTTAAATATCCAAAATGGCTGCTGTGTGTAAACAATCAAAATGGCTGCACCCTCTGGACAGCAGAAAGTCAACAGCTCAGGCTCTCTCCCTCCTTGCTGTTTCCCTTCCTAGTCATAGGCCACCAGCGGAGTTGTCCCTTCTGCCCTTGGTGACCAAGGCTGATCTTTAGGTCAATTCTCAGGTCCCAGCACCACTTGGAAATATTCAGGCTGTTGGTTCCATCAGAGTAGCTGACAGTCCACAGCTCCAACCATCTCTATACTAACTATTTTCATTCAGGTTTTTCCATTAGTTGGTGCCTAATCCACTTCTGTATAATTCCTTTCAAAGCTCAGGGCTCCAGGATTATCTTCTGCATCTCTGTCAATTGGTTTTTCTTTTCTTTGTTGAAGAGGGTCTGTGTTGCTTGTCTGCCTATTGCTCCATCTTATCAGCTAAATATTCTTATAAATCAACCTATCAAACTTTTGGGAGCTCTGTAGCATAGTGCCTAAGGCACTTGACTGCTAACCAGAAGGCTGGCAGTTCAAATCCACCAGCCACTCCTGGGAAGGAAGGTTGGGCAACCTACTTCCATAGTGATACCTCCTCGGAAACCCAAGGAAGAGTCGCTATGAGTTGGGTCCGACTTGACAGCACATAACAACAACAACAACAAATCAAACTTTTAGCTGCAGCAAATACAGAACTTTGACCATATCAAATAAATTCTCTTTTAATAAATCTTAAATTTCTTGCCTTATTACATATCTCTTATATTGCAATTCTTTAAGAGGCAAAAATGAACACATTCATGTATCTTTTTTCTTACATAAAAAGAAACTCCAATTATAATGAATATTTATTAACTCAATTTTATATCAACAAGTTACTTATAACTCTTGGAAATTAATTTCAGTCTATATATTACAAAACATAATTACCATTGAGGTAAAGTTTGTTTAAATAGTCTGCATTTCTATTTAATTTTTATCATTTCTTGTATTTTCTTAGTCTAACCTTAGATTTGTCCATGAGTTTGTTTGTTTTAATCAATATTGGTGATCTACCCAATTTCTGGTAACTGTATTAAGATAGCATTTTTCTAGTTTTAGACTCCATTAACGTCTACATTATTTATTGTTTTTTTTTTGGTCTTATAAAGTTTTTCACCTGGTTGGGAGTGATCTTTTCAAAACTTTCTCTGGAGTAATGTGAGTCTCAGAGGCTCATTATCAAAAAAGAATTAGCTAACCTTAATTAATTTACATGTTTAGGTTTCCCTACATATTTTGAAAGACAGGAGGGAATTATTTTCCTTCTAATTTTTGTATTTTTTTTGGTAAGCAGTTTAGCCTTTTCCTGTGTTCTAATTTCTTCTGCTTGATTTAACTGTTCATGTTTTAAAAGTCTTACTAAAGTTGATTCATGAAAATTAGAGTCATAAATAAATGACTTTGGGAAATCTCTTTCTTAACTCCTTGTAAAGGCAAGAGTAATTTGAGAAGCCTCTAGGTTAGCTGTCTTGTCTGCAAGATTGCTTCCCTTAATTTCCTCAGTCTTATTTATTTCTGAAAGTCAGAAGATCTGAACAAATTTGGCAGAGCTCTCAGTCATTTGTGGAGCCATGCCTCCACTATTTCAAGTACAGGCTGCATGGGTCTAGCCAGATTGACTGGTAACACAGAAACAGTCTCTTTTATTTTAGCTTTTTCATTTCTTACTATTGTAGCTGTAACTATGTACCTACTCAGTTATCTTGGCAGGGACAGTTATCAGCACATTCTAGAGGGAGCCTCTAAGGTCTCTTTGTTGTTGTTGTTATGTGCTGTCAGGTCAGACCCAACTCATAGCGACCCCTCCTTGAGTTTCCGAGGCAGTATCACTACGGAAGTAGATTACCTCATCTTCTTTCTGAGGAGTAGCTGGTGGGTTTGAACCATCAGCCTTCTGGTTAGCAGTCAAGTGCCTTAGGCACTACAACACCAGAGCTCCCAAGGTCTCTTTAGGGCCGCTCAATACAAGCCTGTGTTCTGCATATTTTATAAGATCCTTTAGAGAAGCAATTTAGAATAAGTTATCCCATTTTAAGGCCTTGTTATACTAATTAATATAAACAGTTTTTTTCCAGTGCACTTTTTAATAGACTGATTTATATTAAAGTTTTTTTAGAGTGCTTATTAAAGCCCAGCCACAAGAAGTGGTTTCTTAGAAGAGAAAATAACTGAGATTTTAGAGAGCCCCAGGTTTAGGAAAAACATCAGCCATGGCCTTCAGTGTGATAGGCACAGAACCTTAGACAAAATATTCTAGATTAGAGATGAGCTCTCAGAACCAAAGAAAATAGAAAAGCCACATAAACTCAATGGTCTGTCAGATCAGTTCAAACACTAAGCTTATACAATATTACACAAGACATATATCTGGGAAACCCAGTTCCTTAAAATCTATACAACAATTCTAGGATGAGATTGACTCAGTTTAACAGAAAAATAGGTCTTAGCTAAATTTATTAACTTGCCAGAATCTTACATGGAGGGAGATTAGATTCTGTGACTAACCCTAAGCATTAAACAAAAGTTCCTCAGAGGAAAGAAAAGACAATACAAATGAAACGAATTTTCCTAAAATAGGAGCAAAAGAGCAGATGGAAACTCATTTTCTCAAAGTGATCATTGAAATTCTAAATTATTTAAAATATATTCACCTTAGCATGTTTTTGAACATGTCCCCCAACCATCTTCCCAGTAAAAAACCAAAGCAAACTCACTGCCATCAAGTCAGATCTGACCCATAGTGACCTCTCCTTGGGTTTCCGAGGCAGTATCACTGTGGAAGTAGATTGCCCAGTACTCTTTAGAAGGAGTGGCTGGTGGTTTTGAACCACCAGCCTTCTGGTTAGCAGTCAAATTCCTTAGGCACTATGCCACCAGACTCCCATCTTCCCAGTAGGGGAGGGGATATCCAGACTCATTTATCAAAGATGTTAAGAATAGGTTGAAACTTTGGTCAAATAGTCAAATAAAAGACTCAAAGAGTCAAATAAAATTATTTGTTGGGGGGTCTGCTGTGAGATTTGGTCAGTATTTTGTTTCAGAGTGCCTTGACTTATAAGATTCGGGGGTTATTTTGTAATAATTCTATAAAACTTGGTGTACTGATTACCTAGTGCCACTCTGACAAGAATATACCACAAATGGGATGGCTTTAACAAACAGAAGTTTATTCTCTCAGAGTTTGGAGGCTTTACGTCTGATTCAAAGGGCCAGACTCTAGGGGCTGGGTGAAAGCTGCTCAACCTTGGGCTTCAGCTCTGCCTCTTGCTCCCGGCCCACTAGAGCTAGAGGCTTTTCTTCACTCAGACAGCTGCTGGCTGCTGAGACTGACCAGCCCAAGGTTGACAAGTAAAAGGCACAGTCCTGATGTTACCAAACCACACGGCAGGCCATTAATTCAAGTTCATTGAAAGTCCCAAGGTTGGCAGAGCATGGCAGGCTGCTGAACAATGACATGGCTACATGCGGGGTTCAAATGTGCCATAAGCTAGCGACTGTTCCCCAAGTCTTCTCCTTATAACAGGTAGCAGACCACATCCTTAAGACAGCTACTCAGCTGCTCACAGTGATTCCCTGATGGAGTTGATTACCAGTCTCATCATGGGGAATACTACATCCAGCTGCCCAGCCATTCAACCAGGCCCAGCCATTCAACCAGGCCCAGCCAAGTAGACACAAAAACTTAACTGCCACGCTTGGTTACATTCCTAATTCATTTTGCCAGATAGAGACCTAATGTCTTATTTTAAATATGCTAAAACCAAACCAAACCAATCTCACTCATAGTGACCCCTCCTTGTGTTTCCAAGGAAGTATCTCTGTGGAAGTAGATTGCCCAGTCTTCCTTCTCAAGAGTGGCTGGTCGGTTTGAACTGCCAGCTTTCTGGTTAGCAGTCAAATGCTTCAGGCACTATGCCACCAGAGCTTAAACATACTATCTTTTTAATTGGAAAGTACCCAAAAGTGGCCACTGATTTAACAAACTGTTGTTAGGAAACTTTAAAAAAATCCAAATACAATCAAAGTAAGCATCCTACTGAGACAATTTTAATCCACGAGCCTCAATTCTCTAATGTACTGTGCCAAAATTACATCAAAGTGGCTACTGATTTTTAAACTATCTCTAGTAAAGTCTAAAAATATAGTGAAAACTTACTTGCAAGAACAAAAACAAATTCTTCAATAAAACTTGAAAAGCTTTGATGCAAAAAAGCAGACCTCAACTTGAGAGGTATTTACCTTAGCATGCTTGAGATTTCATGGAAGTGGAGAGCCCAAACAACTCTGTTGGTACGACCCAGGTCCTCAATGTCTTGGGGTTTGTGAAAGGCAGTGCACCATAAAAATCCCACTTCTGACACCAGAAATGTCAAAGAACAAAATTCTTACTCTGTTAAGAGTAGAAAAGGAATGAGTTTTATTGAGGAATTAAACAACTGCAATTGGGGAGCACAGAATGAAAGTGCTAAGTGCTCCAAAGTATAGAAAATAAGAAGAACTTTTTATATAGGAGGAGTTTAGGGAAGCAGTAACCATTAGACATACATTAGTAACTATGAGTGATACATCAATTCATCTACAGATGTCCTGGAGCCAGCCTGCACAAGGATTTTATGAAAATAATTCCACTTCTCTTTCAAGGACAAGGGCAGCTTATGTCAAAAACAAACAAACAAACAAACAAAACCAAAAGAACGACAACAAAAAACAAACCCAACTTTCTGAGAATAGCCACAGTTTTGACCCCCCCATTCCCTCAGAGACAGAGAAGATTAACCCTTTACTGTGAGTTTGATCCAAATGATTCTCATTTTTGAGATCAGCTAGCACAAGAGGTTATATATTTGTATTTGACATTTGTTCCTTTTTTAAAAAAACAAAACAAAACAAATGAGTATATAGTTTATTTACTTAAAGTGTATGATTGATTCATTGGTTCTCACTCCATTTACAGAGTAATGAAACCATCACCACAAATGATTTTAGATTTTTATCACCCCTAAAATAAACCCTGTACCCAATAGCAGTCACTCCCTGTATCATTCATGGTTCTCCAGAGAACCTGAACCAATAGGATATCTCTATCTCTATGTCTACTTCTACTTCTGTCTCTATATTGTTTAAACAATATATATATATATAAAGTTTAAAGAATTGATTAACAAGACTGTAATCTCTAAGGCAGGCAGGCAGACTGGAAATTTAGGCAAAAATTGATGTTGCAGTCTTGAGTCTGAAATTTATAGAGCACACCACTGGCTAGAAATTCAGGAAGGATTTCTATATTACAGACTTAAGACATAGTTCCTTCTTTGCTATGAACCTCAGTTTTTGCTCTTAAAGCCTTCAACTGATCGGATGAGGCCCACCCACATTACCAAGGTCACAGCTCCAAAATACTTTCACATCAATATCTATAATTTTTACCAAACAACTGGCCACCATAACCTTTGATATATAAAATTCACCATCATTATCCCTCCATTACCACCCTCCTAACCACTTCTCAGTCCTGAGGAATACTAATTTTCTTTCTTTTTCTATAGATTTGCCTGTTCTGGATATCTCACATAAATGGAATCTTACAATATATCTTTTGTGACTGATTCCTTTGGCTTAGCATGTTTTCAAGGTTCATCCACATGGTAGCATGTATCAGTACTTCATTCCATTTTATAACCTATTATTATTCCATTGTAAAGATATATCACATTTTGTTTATTCATCAATTGATGGGCATTTGGATTGTTTCCACCTTTTGGCTATTGTGAATAATGCTACTATGAACATTCATGTACATGTTTTTGTGTGGATATGTTTTAATTTCTCTTGGGAATTTTACCTAGGTGTAGAATTACTGGGTCATAGTTGTTGTTGTAGGAGCTCTGGTAGCATAGTGGCTAAGACACTTGCCTGCTAACCAGATGGCTGGCGGTTCAAACCCACCAGCCACTCCTC
>NW_006921652.1:11263372-11292382 GCF_000298275.1 Orycteropus afer afer
TTTCCGAGGCAGTATCACTACGGAAGTAGGAATGCCCAACCTTCCTTCCGAGGAGTGGCTGGTGGGTTTAGCAGTCCAGTGCCTTAGGCACTATGCTACCAGAGCTCCTACTGGGTCATAAGGTAGTTTTATTGTTGGCATAGTGCCTAAGGCATTTGACTACTAACCAGAAGGCTAGCAGTTCAAACTCACCAGCCACTCCTGGGAAGGAAGATTGGGCAATCTACTTCTGTAGAGATACTGCCTCAGAAACTCAAGGAGGGGTCACTAAGTGTTGAATCGACTCAATGGCCGTGAGTTTGATTTTTTTGGAAGGTAGTTTTATGTTTAACCTTTTGAGGAACTGCCAAGTTGTTTTCAAAGCACTGTACCATTTTATGTTCCCACTAGCAGTGTATGAGGGTTCAATTTCTCACCAGCATTTGCTATTTTTCTTTTTAAATCATAGCAGTCCTAGTGAGTGTGAAATGTTATGTCATTGTGGTTTTGATTTGCAATTCCTTACTGGCTAATTAGGTTGAGCATCTTTTCATATGCTTATTGGACATTTCTTCTGTGGAGATATATGTATTTAAATCCTTTGGCATATTTTAATTGGGTTATTTGTATTTTTATTATTGAGTTCTTTGTAAATTTTGGCTACAAATTCCTTATCAGATATATGATTTGCAAATATTTTTTCCCATTCTGTGGGTTGCCTTTTTAACTTTCTTGGTGGTATTTTTGAAGTATCCTGTTTTGTTCTTTATTTTAAAAATGACTTAATTTTTAAAAATTATGCAAAGAATATATGCACACAATAGAAATTAGAAATAATTTGAGTGATACGAAAACATAAAAGGAATGAATAGACCATTTATAATCTTTCCATCCAGAGGTAATCACTATGAACATTGGGGTTTAGTCCTTTTATTAAAACGAGTCCGTATTATTTATTTCTTAACCTTTAAAAAATCACATTGTTTGTGTATGGCTTCTCATGTCAATAAATATATTTTACAGCATCATTTTTTTATGTTTGCATAACATTTTATTGTATATATGTACCATAATTTACCCAAGTAGATTCTTATTGTTGGATATTAAGTTGTTTCCAGTTTTCATTATTATAAATAACACTAAATCATTATGCCTATCTATGATTACTTTCTTTGGGTAGATTTCTAGAACAAGATTGTTGGCCAAAAGTATATGCATGTTTTTAAGACTGTGGATATATGCAGCCAAATTGCCTTCTGGAAAGATTGTGGCCAGTCCTGTTTCTGCTGGCAGTTTGTGGGAGAGCCAACCCTTGACCAAGAATCTAACCTGGCCCATCCAAAAACAACAATACAGACAGTCTACCCACCCTCCCATAAGAATGCCTGCTTACTGACAATCCTACTTGCCCTTTAATGTTATGTAAATTTGCCCTCACTTTGAAATGATTGAACCAACCCTTCCCTCCTCCAACAAATTTTTCATCACAATCACCTGCACTTTCTGCACGTGCAGCTTTTAAATCATTGAAAAGGCTTTGAGGCTTTTGGTGCACTAAACCAAACCAAACCAAACTCACTGCCATTGAGTAGTTTCTTTCTTGCACACACACACACACACACACACACAATCCAAACCCATTACCATTGAATTGATTCCAACTCATAGCAACCCCCATTGGGTTTCCTAGGTGATAAATGTGTACAGAAGTAGATTGCCCAGTCTACCTTCTGCAGAGTGGCTGGTGGGTTTGAACCACCAACCTTTTGGTTAGCAGTCAGGTGCCTTAGGCATTGTATTACCGGAGCTCCTTTTCTTGCACTAAAGTAAAGCTAAATAAGAACCGCATCCACCTGTTCTGACTTACCTACAAATTCTTAAAGACACAGGAACAGATTCATAACCTGGGGAGTGCCTATAATATTATCAGTAACAATAACAAACTCTTCTATGGCACTTGTGTGCCAAGCACTATTTTAAGCATTTTATACATGTTGTTGTTGTTGTTATGTGCCATCGAGTCGGCCCCAACTCATAGCGACCCCTCCTTGGGTTTCTGAAGCAGTATCACTGTGGAAGTAGATTGCCCCATCTTCCTTCCGAGGAGTGGCCGGTGGGTTTGAACCGCCAGCCTTCTGGTTAGCAGTCAAGTGCCTTAGGCACTGTGCTACCAGAGCTCCCAAAAGGGATTCCTTTATTCCTTACAATCACTCTGTCAAATTGGTGTTATTATTTTTCCATTTTACTGATAAGATAATTAAGTCACAGAGAGGTTAAGTGGTCATAAGGTTAAGTGGTCCAAGGTTACTTCTAGGAAGTGGCAGAATTTGAACCTTGGCAGTCTGGCTCTGGGAGCTCTGGGGGCAAATGATGCCTAAGGCATTTGACTGCTAATCAGAAGATGGGCGGTTCAAATCCACCAGCCAGTCCTTGGAAGGAACGTTGGGCAATCTACTTCCATAGAGATGTTGTTGTTGTTGTTATGTGCCCTCGAGTCAGATCTGACTCATAGCAACCCTTCCTTGGGTTTCCGAGGCAATATCGCTAGGGAAGTAGATTGCCCAACCTTCCTTCTGAGGAGTGGCTGGTGGGTTTGAACCATCAGCCTTCTGGTTAGCAGTCAAGTAAGTGCCTTAGGCACTATGCTACCAGACTCAGAAATCCAAGGAGGGGTCTCTATGAGTCGGATTCTATGGAACGGCAGTGAGTTTGGTATTTTTGATTTAGTCTGGTTCCAGAGCCCTGGCTCTCAACTACTGTGCTTTACTGCTTCTTTATATCTATGTCACAAGAAAATTATTGGCAGCTGCATGTACTAAAGCTCAAAAGGAAGATGGCCTGATATTATTAAGCACAATGCTGGCTATTGCTTTAAGATAATATGCTAAGAAAGCTTCCTTTTATTCCATTTTTTTTTCTTTTTGGAACATTTTATTGTGTTTTAGGTGAAAGTTTATACAGCAAATTAGTTTCCCATTCAACAATTTATACACGATTTGTTCGTGACATTAGTTGCTATCCCCAAAATGTGTCAGCACTCTCCCTCCCCATTTCCACTTGCCCTCCCCATTTCTGTCCCTCCAGTTTCCCTGCCCCTCCTTGCCTTCCCATCTTTGCTTTTGGGCAAATATTGCCCATTTGGTCTTGTGTCATTGATTGTTTTAAGGAGCACATTCTTCATGGGTGTTATTATTTATTCTATAGGCTAATAATCTGTTATTTAGGAGCTTTGGTAGCATAGTGCCTAAGGCACTTGACTGCTCACCAGAAGGCTGGCGGTTGAAACCCACCAGCCACTCCTTGGAAGGAAAGTTGGGCAATCCTACTTCCGTAGTGATATGCCTCAGAAACCCAAGGAGTGGTCGCTATGAGTCGGGGCCGACTTGACGGCAAACAACAAACAACAACAACAACAACAACAACATGTTATTTGGCTGTAAGGTGACCTCCAGGAGTGCCTTCATTTCCAGATTAAAAGGGTGTTTTAGGGCGATAATCTCAGGGGTTCTTCCAACCTCTCTCTGTCCAGTAAGTCTGATCTTTTTTATGAGTTTGAGTTTTGTTCTACATTTTTCTCCCGTTCTAACTGGGACCTTCTGTGCCCTGGTCAAAGCAATTATTAGTGGTAGCTGGGCATCATCTAGTTTTTCTGGTCTCAGGTTGGAGGAAGCTGTGGTTTGTGTGGATCATTAATCCTGTGAACTAAATGCTTCCTTGAGTCTTTGGTTTTGTTCACTCTCCTTTGCTCCAGATAGGAAGAGACTAATAGTTGTATCTTAGATGACTGCCACTTCCTTTTATTCCTAATTCACTGAGGGTTTCATTTAATGTTACCATCTCCCTGCTTCCTTTTTTTTTTTTAAAAAAAGGGCCAAATCAAACCAGTTGCCATTGAATTGACTCTGACTCATGATGACCTCATTTGTGGCAGAGTAGAACTATGCTACATGGGGTTTTCAATGGATGATTTTTCAGACATATATCATCATGCCTTCCTTCCAAGGTCCCTCTGGGTGGACTTGAACTTCCGACCTCAGACCACTCAGGGACTCCCTTAAAGGGCCAGACAGTAAATATTTAGTTTTTGGGACCATGATATTTCTGTCACAAATACTCAACTCTCCTGTTGTAGCTGAAAAACAGCCATGGAAAATTCTTAAATTACAAAACCAGATGACTGGCCAGTGGGCCATAGTTTGCCAATCCCTGTTGTAGATGATTGAGTGATATCGAATCATTCTTGCATTCTGGAAGAATCCAGGCTGACCATGCCAGATCTACTGCTACATTCCATTTTGTAATATTTTATTTAGGATCTTTATGTCTGCATTCAGGAATGAAATCAATCCTTTCTTTTGTGTGTGTCTTTGTTAGGCTTAGCTTCGTAAATGAATGAGGACATTGTCCTCTTTTTCTGTGCTGTGGAACAAAAATGATTTATTCTTTGAAAGACAGGTAGGACTTTCCCTTGAAGAAACTATCTTGGTCTGATGTCTTTTTTTGAGATTGTTCTTTGAGGTTACTTCCACTTTCTTTCATGGCTATTGATCTCTATATGTTTTTTACTATTTTTGAATCAGTTTTGGCAGTTTATATTTTTCTAGAGAATTATCAAATGCATCTGGATTTTTCCAAGATTTTGTCATGGATTTGGGCTTAGTAAATCTCTCAATATTTTCATTCTCCCCCATAATATCTTCACATTTATTCTTTCTCATTTCCTGCTGGTGTTGTTGTTAGATGCTGGATAGTTAAGGTTGTTGTCAACTTGGCTTGGCCTGGTTGAGTGGCTGGGCAGCTGGATGTAGTTATTCCCCATGATGAGACTGGTGGAATCTACTGTGAGCAGCTGAGTAGCTGCTTTAGGGATGTGGGCTGCTTCCAGTATATAAGAAGCAACTTTGAGGAAGGTCTCCAGCTTTTTGGCACACTTGAACGCTGCATGTAGCCAAGTCATTGTTTAACAGCCTGGCATGCTCTGCTGATCTTGGGACTTCTCCTGGACTTGAATTAATGGCCTGCCATGTTGTTTGGTAACATTGAGACTGTGCCTTTTTACTTGTTGACCTTGGGTTTGTCAACCTCAGCAGCCAGCAGCTGCCTGAGTGAAGAAAAGCCTTCAGCTTCAGTGGGCCAGGAGCAAGAAGCAGAGCTGAAGCCCAAGGTCAGGGGGCTTTCACTAGCCCCTAGAACCCAGCACTTTGAACTTGGACTTTAACCTGCAAACTATAAGAGAATAAACTCCTGTTTGTTCAAGCCATCCCATTTATGGTATATTCCTGTCCGAGCGGCAATAGGTAACCAAAATAACTCCTCATAGCAGCCCCATGTGATGGAATAGAACTGTCCCACAGTGTTTTCTAGGCTATAATCTGTTTAGGGGAAGATCGCCAAGTGTTTCTCCTGTGGAGCTGTTGGGTGGATGTGAACTGCCAACCTTTCAGTGAGCAGCAGAGTGCTTACTATTTGTGCCACCAGGGCTCCTTCCATATTGCTGTACCATCTTTTAAAAATTAGATTTGATTTTATTGATCTTTTGAAAGTTTGCTCTAGGATTTAATTACCAATTGTAGTATTTTTTTCCTTTCTAATGTATTCATTTCTACTTATAATTTTCTAAATGTGGTCTTCTCTTCTTTTTCTAATGAATTGAATTTTTGGATTATTATTTTTTGATTATGAAAGCAGAAATAGTTAAGACTGAATTTCCCTTTGAGTATGGGCTTGATTACATTAGGAGGGTGATATGTCACACAAATTTGGTGGCATAGCCCTTTCTTGGTTGATATTTTCTAAGTATCTGTGACTTTACTTTTGGTTTTCTCTTTGCCCATAAGGGTGTTAGGGGTGTGCCTTTAAATTTTTAAAAGTTTGAGATTAAAAAAAAATTTTGTGTGTGGTTAAGATATATATGTAATAATACATTTGCCAGTACAGTATGTTACATAGGTAAAAATCTAATGACATTAGTTACATTCATCATGCTGTGCTATCATCACCAGTATCCATTTCCAAATTGTTGCATGACTATTGAAAAAGGTTGGTATTTTAATTAAATTGTTTTTTTCATTGATTTCTAGTTTTAGTGCATTATAGTCAGATTGTGGCTGATAGGAGTTTTATTCTTGGACTTTATTGGAGTTTCATTCTTGGTTTGTTTTGTGGTTTTTAATTTTTTCTAAATACTTCTTGAGTACACTAGGGAAGAGAAGGTATATTTTCTGTTTTTAGATGGTATAATGTTAGTCTATTTAACCGACACTGTTAGTGGTGTTATTAAGATTTTCTGACTCCATGTTCTTTTTTTACTTACTTAGTTTTTCAAGGTGCTTGACTGCTAACCAGAAGGCTGGCAGTTCAAACCCACCAGCCACTCCTCAGAAGAAAGGTTAGGCAATCTACTTCTGTAGTGATACCGCCTCGGAAACCCAAGGAGGGGTCGCAATGAGTCAGGTCTGACTTAACGGCACATGACAACAACAACAACAACAGTTTTTCAAAACATAGGGAAGTGTAATGACTTTCCCACAACTCTTGTATTCCTGTAATTTCTTTGTACCAGCCACATTGGTGCCAATTTCTGCCTGAATCTGTGCCTAAGTTATATATTCATGTCCTTACGTATTTGTGATAGGAAAGAAAATGAAGATTTAGGAGAAACCAAGCAGCTAAATTGAATTCCATTCTAACCTTTGCTACCTGAATGTACGTAGTTGCCTGTGTGTTAGTGTATGTGCCTTTGTGTATGTTGTGGGGATATATGTTTGTTGCAGCATATATATCTCCCTTGAGCATGTGTGTGTAAATATACTCCTCTCTGTGTTGGTGCTTGTGTGAATTTGATATGTATGTTTGCATATAATTGTTCATCTGTAGCATCTTTTTCTTTAAATTGAATTTAAAACGGGGCTGGTCCTGCCTTGCTCAGTGTTGGCTTTTTCTAGAGTAGTCACAAGTCAGAAAACTGTGCTACCCTGTATGCAAACCCATCTGAACCTTTTCCTCTCTCTTAGCTGCAGAAGGCCTTCCTGGTAAGTTGGTAAGACAGGGTTCACTGCACACTCAGGTCACTTTACTCCATTCTCTGTGCTAGGTTTCCAGGGACTGCATTTTGGCTACATGGAGGGTGATAGAAACATGCTTTCAGGGTCAGAGGAAATGCTGAAAACCTCATTGAACACTCTAGTTCATCGTTAATAAGCTGGAACTCAAAGGCCTAGGCATTCATTTAAACGGAGCCACCAGCATTTTCAGAAACTCTATAGTAGACATTCAGTGCATTTTATAGAATCAGGGTTAGTCAACACTAGAAGGTGTCTGGGAGATCTCCTAGCCCATCCCCTCATATATAGGAGGAGAGTGAGTCTCAGAGTGGATTCTCCTGGCACCTTGTCCTTGGCCCTTTCCATTAAACTGGATGAGTTGTAATGGTATTGACAGACTTGGACCAAGTGCCCTGCCTGGGTGGGGTTTTGGGGAGCTTCTAGGGAGAAGTAACCATCTGTGCTCAGGGAGCTTGCTAATTCCCCAGGTAATGCACATACACCTAGACAGATAGATGGAGGAGTGTTTTAGATGTACAAGCTCAGAGGGCTGCAGATGCACCATGTACAGGAGCAGCTGAAGGTGGGGAGATCAATGTGTGTTACACCAGGCCCATCTGCCTTTCCCTAAAGATATGAGCACCTGGAGGAAGAAAAAGGCAAAGAGTGTGTTGTCACAGACCTCCTTTGTTCTCCTCTAAATCCCCACTTTTATCATCATGTCTTATGAATAGTGGGCATTTAGTAAATATTTGTTGATTTTCAGGGCCTCAGCCTTGAGTTGACCTTGGAGGAAGCAGCATTCTGATGTCTGATGTTTGCTTTATTGCTCGGGTGGGTGGGAGGCAGAGTTAACTCTTTTGGGTCTGAGTTTTCCTGGGTCTATTGTGTTTTATTCATAAATAACAACTTATCAACATTTTCCCCAAAGGGTTAACTTATGCACTCTCTGATTTTAGGTTCAGTCTGTCCTTGGGATGCAGGGTACTGTAATGAATATGTCCACTTCACAATAAAGATAAAGGAGGCCCCAAGAGCTTAACAGAGCCATACTATGAAAGAATCTCTGCCTCTCACCAAGTAAAGAGTTAACACAGCTTCCTCCATTTTGTGCAACCTTTGCTCCTAGAGAAGGGGATTCGTGCTCTTTGCTCCCCAGACTCACCCAAAAGGGGGGCTGTAAAGTCCAAGTCAGCTCCAGTGATCTTGCTAGATATCTGGTTTGGGAAGGACCTTGCTTGCAAGTTCTCTTTGTTAAACAATCTCTTATTTCTACCCACTTAGGAGGAGGAGTTCATCGATTGGTGGAGCAAGTTCTATGCCTCAATAGGGGAGAGGGAGAAGTGTGGCTCCTACCTGGAGAAAGATTTTGACACTCTAAAGGTGAGGACTCCAAAATGATTCAGTTCAGCCTAACAGTCACTGAGCACATGCTATGGGCAATGAGAGAGAAACAGAGAAAATATATCTTTTTTTTTTTTTTTCCCACCTCATTTGATGAGGACTGATGAATCTTGATGAACTAATGGGGGTGAGAATGGTCACCTATGCATTTAGAACAAGAAGTCAGTGTGGACTGAGGCACCCAGGGAAAGCATTTTTGGTAAAATACAGAAAAATACTAATTTATGGGTGAAATGATACCTGGGATTTGCTTTAAAATACAACCTCTCCCCTCCCCCCACTCCCCCCCCAAAAAGTAAGGGGGAAGCTAGATGATGGTGGATGACACTCTGACTAATTTTCAAAATATTAGAATTAAAATTGCAAAACATTGAAAATTATTGAAACTTTCAGATAAATACTTAGGGGTATTTTATACTATTGTTACTTTTAGAATTATTTGAAATTTTCTATAATAAAAATTTATATTAAAGTATAAAAGGAAGTCAGCTTAAGACTGTACCTTTGATTCTCCCCACGATTATAACTGGGACAGACATCACCTAGTAGATGTAAAAATATGGTAAACCTTGTTTCTGTGAAGAAAACCAACCAAATTTGGGTATTTTGAGGAAGTACCATTGCACTTTTAAAAAGTGGGCTACTTTTTGAAAAGATAACCAGAGCCAACTTCAAAACTGCTTCCCAAGGGAGTTGTATAACTTTCTGAGTAGGGCTACCAGGTAAAATTCAGGACGCCCAGTTAAATTTGAATTTCAGGTAAATTATGAATATATTTTTCATATAAATCTGCTTCAAGTATTGCTTGGGACATTCTTATCTAAAAAGCAATTCATTTTTTATCTGAAATTCAAGTTTAACTAGGTATACTGTATTTTCATTTATTAAATCATACAGCCCTACTCCTAGAACATATGTGGGGGATATTCTGTTCTCCACGATGAATTTCTGGGCTTGGAGAAATGAGGACAAGAGGTGGAAACAGAGTTTTAGATAGGTAAGAAAGGGCAAGGAAGGCCCTAAAGGGACTGGATAAGTGAGACTTAAAGCTAGTCAGAGTGGTGGATGACTTAGGCTTGCTTACAAGTGATTCTGCTGGCTGGAAGCCTTTAGTGGACACTCTGGAGGGTGATTTCATAAGGTGGCAAGAATTGCCTTTGATGCACTGCAGCATTGAAAACTTCGTGGTAAATTGTGCCTGGAGACTTGATACTCAGAGATGAGACCACAGGGAGTGGCAGTAACTCCTCAGGCATAGGCCTCCTGAGGCAGCAAGTTCTTCATTGACGTGGTAGCTGAGCGTTTGAACTTGGGCAAAGAAACAATTATTTGTGTACCAGGAAGAAGATCCAACACATTAGGTCTGGCATGTGGCACTGTGGCTTTGCCAAAAAATGAGAAAAACTAAGCAAGAATGAGTACTCCTGCCAAGGTGGCTCCTCACAGCTCCCTCAGAGGCTGGTTGCTAAATTGGCACCCAGCCTTCTAGCTTGACCCTTCTGAGTGTGTTTCTGCCAATATCCAAGTAAAAATGGGCTATCTAGAACAAAATGCATTCAACCTGTTTCTGGGGGAAGTACTATAATTCTGGTCATTTAAGGATAAGTAAATAGAAGAAAAACCATCACCAGCAAAATGGATCTCTGAAAAATAGCCTGTGGCATTATGGAGAGAATAAAGCATACAAAGGGTAGAGAAAAAAACATTTGAAAATTTCTGGTTTAAGGAAAAAAACAGCAACTCATAGTCTAAAGAACAAAAGATACAGCAAGAAAGCATAAAAACCAGCAACCATAGAAAAAACAATAAAAATGAACAAAACATATTAGTTTTCTTGGTGAATAAAAATGAATTAAGCTCCCTTATTAAGTAATAATGGAGCTCTGGTGACATAGTGCCTAAGGCATTTGACTGCTAACCAGAAGGCTGGTGGTTCAAACCTACCAGCCACTACTTTGAAGGAAGATCAGGCAATCTATTTCTGTAGAGATAGTGCTTTGAAAACCCAAGGAGGGGTCTCTATGAGTCAGCACCGACTCGATGAAAGTGAGTTTACTAAGTAATACAAACTCAGACTGTATTAAAATTAAAAATTTATTGTATGATCTTGAAAAGATATAAAGTTGTATTATAAAACAATACAACTCAGACCAGTTAAAAAATAGATATTTTGGGAAATATATAATAGGTAAGGAGCTCTGCTACCACAGTAACTAAGGCATCTGACTGCTAACCAGAAGGTTGGTGGTTCAAAGCCACCAGTCACTCTGTGGAAGCAAGACTGAGCAATCTACTTCTGTAAAGATTTACTGTCTTGAGAAACCAATAAGGATCACTCTGAGTCAGAATCAACTTGATGGCAGTGGGTTTTTCTTTTTCTTTTCTTTGTTTTGGTTATATAATAGGTAAATGCAAACAAAAGGAAAGCAGATAGAATTTAAAGTAAAAATCAATGGAGGCAAAAGGGAATTTTTATATAAATGAAAAGTATACATCTCAATGGAAAAAAATCCCAAACATTTACACATGCAGCAGTGAAGCTTAGAAATATGTAAGGCAAAAATCGATAGGAATATATAAATTAAAACTTCACAGAAATGAAGGTATAAAATAGCAGAAATTAAAATTGCAGTGAGGATTTTAATGCACTGTTCTCCTTGACAGATCAAGCAAGCCATAAATAAATAAGTAAATAAAAGATGATAAATGGTTTGAAACCTATATCAAACATGGTAGCTTTAAAATAGAAAACAAATGATAATAAAAAATATAGAATACACTTTTCCCCTAATGCTCAAAGAACACGTAAAAAAATTTGATCATATTATTAGCTTAGTAAGTTACCAAAAGGAGAAAGTATATAAGACAGATTAAAATGTAATAAAATGAGAAATCCATAGCAAAAGTTTAAACAACAACAAGAAGAAAGCCCAACCACTTAGAGATTTAATAAGTATTTTATTGGAACTTACAGTGTGAATATAGCTGCGTAAGTCAGTATTTTCACCCTTTTCTCCTAGAAATCATACCCACAAACTCCATATTCAGTAAAAGTTGGAGACAAATAAAACCATGGGCTCCAAAATATATATAAGGGCTGCCCAAAGGCAACTGAGATTGTATAGAACTCACTCAACAATAAATGAAGACACATGAAGAATGAATAAAGGGCATAGTGATAACAGATCATAGAAAGTCCTAATGGTAAAATGTTGGTAATTATTTAAGACAAATGATGGAGTATAATGGTTTATTTCTAGTCTGTTTACTTTTGTGAATGGTTGAACATTTCTATAATATTTTAAAATTACTGTTGTTATTAGGTGCCATTGAGTTGATTTTGACTCATAGTTACCCTTTGTGACGGTAGAACTGCCTCACAGGGTTTTCTTGGCTGTAATCTTTCCAGAAGATTACTTTTCTCCTGCAGAGCCACTAAGTGAGTTTAAACTGCTTTGGAAATAGGCCCAGGCTGGTGACAGAAGCCCTGCTAGGCATTTGTTGGTTCAGAGAAGCAGAGAAGATGGAGCGACACAGGAATCAAACAGATAAGCCACATTCTCTGGAAGCACTCTACCTCTGTGGCGGGAACAAAGGACATAGCTGGTCTAGGCAAATCTAATTCATTTAGTGGTAATTAATATAAAACATAGTACAGCAATAATTGTGAAGTATACTATAAAAAAATAAAACATACGTCAAAACTTACTAACAAAGGAGGACTATCCACCAGAAAAATTGACATGGAACAAATGAGATGAAATATTTTGCTTTGAACTTTTCAGAGATAAGGCAGTCACAATGCATAGCAGAAATTGAGGAACTCAAGAGATGGTGATATGAGAGGAAATGAAATATGAGCTGGAATAACTCAGGAAAGAAGAAGAAAATAACAAAACTTTCTCAGAAAGAAAGGAAAAATTGGAAGGAGCATAGGGGAGAAGAGCAACATTGGAAAACAAAATAAGGAGCATAGAGGATAGAAATGATAAAAGTATCCAAAATGGAAATAAAGAATTATAAAAGAATAAAGAGAAAATGATATAGAAGACAGGTAAAGGAGATCTAACATCTGAATAATTGAAATCTCTGAGGAAGACAAACAAAACAGTGAAAAAGCAAAGAAACAAACTTAAGCTTATAAAAGTTTAATTAATAAAAAAATCCCGAAAGAATACTAGTTAAAGAATACTTGAATCCATATTATGAAAAGATTCACTGTGTGTCAGGAAAATTAAAAATTGGTCAACCTTGACACATATGCTAGTATAGTTATTGGACTTTAGAGATAATGAAATGATTTATTGGGTAGTCATATCCTTTCCCCCACAAAACATTCAGTAATTTAAAATAGAAAATAAATCAAGGTAGCTTCAATATCTCTACAACAACATTCCATGTTCAAAGGCGGAAAAGTCCATGTATATGATTATCAGAGAAAGAAAGGATGACCCAAAGATTTTATACTCAGGTAAGCTATACTTCAAATATAAAGACTATAAATACTTTTGAACATTCAAGAACTAAGAGAATATTGTTCCTACAAGCCCTTCTTGAGGAACTAGTATGGAATAAACTTTAGCTAACTAGAAAATAACAAGGAAAACCACAGACAAACAAAAGAATTGGTTGTGATCATGTTTTACCTTAGAATTAAAATGAAAAGAAATGGTAGAGGTTAGAGTAACAGAGCAGAATCTGGTGGCGTAGTGCCTAAGGCACTTGACTGCTAACCAGAAGGCTGGCGGTTCAAACCCACCAGCCACTCCTTGGAAGGAAGTTTGGGCAATCTACTTCTGTAGTGGTATTGCCTTGGAAACCCAAGGAGGGGTTGCTGTGAGTCGAATCCGACTCATCGGCAGTGAGTTTTTTTTTTTTTTTTTTAAATGTATATACCGAAAATGTAGAAATGAAAACACTGATAAAAATTGGATGGAGAAGAAAGAAGATGGGATGTAAAGACACTGATTGCCATATTACAGAATAAGCAGAGTTGATAGATATTTTTTAAAATTAACAAGTCAAATAATAGAAGTATAAGCAAATTTAATAGTACAAAGGTAACTCTTACAGAAGGTAATATTGACTAAAACTGGGCGATGAAGAACAAGGAGGGGAAAGGAGAAAAAATTTGATTATTTTATCATTGCTATAGTTGAGAACCAATAAGTACTGTCCTTAAGCACATAGAGGATTAACAGTATTATCAGTATATATCAGTGTATATAACGCTGTAATAATACTAGAACATACACTCAGATTATCCTGGATATCAAAAGAACTATAGCTTCTCTTTACTTGTCCTCATGATTAGATTCTGAAAACCAGGTTGTTATGTGAAAATTAGCATTATGTGAAAAAGGATGATGACTATGTCATTGCCAAGTTACATCATTACATCACTGCCAAATTATGTCATTATTTTGTTGTTGTTATGTGCCATCAAGTCGGACCTGACTCATAGTGACCCCTCCTTAGGTTTCTGAGGTGGTATCACTACGGAAGTAGATTGCCCAACCTTCCTTCTGAGGAGTGGCTGGTGGGTTTGAACCACCAGCCTTCTGGTTAGCAGTCAAGTGCCTTAGGCACTACACCACCAGAGCTCTCTACATCATTATATTGTTGCCAAATTATATCATTCCATAATGGCCAAACCACTGAGAATCATAGCTCAGTTGAGTTGACACATAACCTTAACGATCACAGCCAATGTTACCTTTGCCTTATACCTCGGTGTCCATTACTGACAGATGTATGTCGTTAAAGTACAAAATAGTTGGATAGTAGATTTTTTTTTACTAGTGTCATAAATGGGAAACGTCAGATAATGAGATAGTTGATAAGTGAGGAGAAGGTGTATAGACTCACACACACACACACACACACACAGAGCACAGATCAGACCACACAGTCAAAGATTAAAAGAAAAAAAACTGTGAAACTAGAAAATGTAATAAAAATGTATTATATGACTATATAAATGTAAAATAAAAACCAATATTAAATGTATCTTCATATCAATACGTGCCATAGAAATCACTTATTAATAAAAAATTGAATCAGATCTCAAAGCAGAATTTAACTCAAGATAAAGAGATTCATAAAGGTCAAAAACAAAAGGTTGGGAAAATGTGTGCTAGGTAAATGCAAACAAAAAGAAAAGAGAAGTCACAGTCTTAGTATTAGACAAGAGGGTATTCAGGCCTCTCAAATGGTGCGGGTGCGGTTCTAAGATACATAGTTATGAGAATACCTGTGTGCGAAATAACACTGAACATCAATGTTTACAAAACATAAAGAACAGGAAACATAAACAGACAAGAACACACTGGTGGGTAGGAACACTTTCATTCATTTTTCTGAGTTTGTCAGATGAAGGGGACAAAAATATGAGAGGATGTAGAAGACCCATCATAATTATTAATTCAATTAATGTATGTTGAATTCTGTAGCCTGAAATTAGAGAATACATGTATGGCACAGTTACCAAACTGACTGTACAACAGACCACAAAGAAAACCTTAAAAGATCGCAGTGCCATAATACTAGAAACCAGTAACAAGATCATCAATTGGAAAATCTTCTTCTACCAGCAGAATTAAACAAATAAACAAACAGCTCTCTCTTTTAAAACTTTTCTGTTGAAAGAGTAAATACAAACTGAAATTGCAACATATCTAGGAGGTAATTATAAAATACTACATATGACAACTTATTGGTTACAGTTAAAGCAGTTCTCAGAAAGTTTATAGCCTTAAAAACTTAAGTTAATTAAATGAAAGAATGAATACTAAGCATCCACCACTTAGATCAAATAATAAAAATAAAACTGTAATCATAAAATGCCAAGAAAATGAAAATGTAAATATTATATATCAGAACAAAACATATGGAGCAACGCCAAGGCAGTAGTAAGCAGAAATAATCTCATAGCAATCAATATTATTATCAGAAAAGGAGAAAAATAAAGCAAGCCTCAACTCAAGAAGTTAGAAAGAATAGCAAAACAAACCATAAAAAGACAGGAAGAAGAAAATAATTTTTAAAAATCAAAGGAGAAATAAAGGATTAGAAAAGAGAAAATAATACAATTGACAAATCAATGAGCTAGTTCTTAGATAATCCTTTAGCTAATCTAATTGAGAGAAGTAGAGAAAACTAAGCTGAAATCCATAATGAAAACAGGGATATAAGAGCAGAGATAGTAGAGAGTTAGAATATTTTAGGAAACTCTAAGAATGTCTTTATGACAGTAGATTTTAAAATCTCTGTGAAATGAACTAATCTAGAAAAAAAATTACCAAAACTGTCTCAAAAAACAACAGAAAACTAGACAGTTCAGTAATCATAAAAGAAAAAGGAAAATTATCAAAGAATCACCTTTAAAGAAAAAGTTGGAGCCAGGGGGGTTATAGTGAGAATTTTCCCAAATTTTCAGAGGCTAAATAATTCCTGTGATATATATACTGTTCTAGAACAGAGAGAAAATTTAAGAGTTAGAAACTTTTTTTTTTGTAGAGCTAGAATTGCCATACACCAAAATCTGATAAAGCCCACCTATACATAATAAATCTCACTTATAGAATAAATACATATGTGCAAAATCTTAAATAAATAATAGAAAATGGAATCTAACCACCTATTAAAATAAAAAGTCATGATACCCAAATTGGCTTCATTCCAGGAATATAAAATACTTCAACATTAGGAAATCATTAATAATAGTCATATTAATATGCAAATTCAACAAAATTATTTAAGTAGATGCTGAAAAGCATTTGATAAAGTACAATATGTATTTATGACTTATAAAAACAAGTATTGCACAGAAATAAGAAGGAATTTCCTTAATGTTATAAAGTATTTCTCTCAAACCAACAGCCAGTGCTTCTGAGTCCATGACTTAACAAGGTCTTTGTGACCGTGAAATTAAGAAAAGCTGTATTTCCCAAGGATATTCATAAGTGCATTTGTCTGGAGACAAGGTCCATAGTTTATTGATGATAGATTATTGAAGGGCTCTGTTACTCAATCCAGGTTAAGACGTTGAGTGGAACACTAGGGAGTGCTTCCACCAAGTCAGGAAAGGATGTACCATTTATCACACCATTATGATTTAACATTGTTCTGTACTTCTGACCTTCTCAATTAGTGAAAATAAGAAAGAAGGAGGGCACTTAGTTTAGATAGGAGGAGACATTATTGTTATGTGCAGGTGACTTTCTTGACCACCTGAAAAAGCAAGAGAACCAACTGAAAAATCAGTGGAACCATTGGGAAAACCCAGTAAGATGACAACAACTATTTATAAAATATAGTGGAAGAAAGTTTCACGTTCACAATACCAACAAAAATATTTAACTAGGAATAAACTTAACTAGAAATAATGTAAATTCTGTCTAAGGATACTACCACCCATCTGACAGTTTGTCGTACTGTGGTGGCTTGCATATGTTGCTGTGATGTTGGAAGCTATGCTACCGATATTTCAAATACCAGCAAGGTCACCCGCAGTGACAGGTTACAGTGGACATTCCAGACTAAGACAGACTAGGAAGAAAGGTCTAAAACCCTAAGTATCACAACAGAACATTGTCTGACTTGCTTGCTTTTGACTCATCACAGGAGGAATCAGTCACAGGAGAACATCACATTTGGTGAATGGAGGGCCAGCAAGAGCAAGGGAGGCCTTGGTGAGATGGATTGGCATGATAGCTGTGAGGATGGACTCAAACATGCTTATGATTGTGAGAATGACATAGGGTCAGGCAACATTTTGTTTTATTGTACATAAAGTTGCCAGGAGCTGGAGTTGGCTATTTGATGGCAATTTATCTATCAATCCATCCATCCATCCATCCCTTATTTATTTATATGAAGATAAGGAGCTCTGGTGGCACAGTGGTTAAGGCATTTGGCTGCTAACCAAAAGGTTGGCAGTTTGAACCCACCAGCTGGTGTGTGGAAGAAAGATGATGTGGTCTGCTTCCATAAAAATTTACAGCCTTGGAAACCCTATGGAACATTTCTGCTCTGCAATGAGTCAGAATTGGCTCAACAGCAGTGTTTTTTTTTTTTTTTTTGTTATTGTTTGTTTCTGTTGTTGTTGTTTATATGAAGATAACTTCAAATTGTAATAAAAGAAAACCCAATATTTTATTAAAAATAAAATATTATATCCCTGGAAGACAAAAGTCAATACTGTAAAGATAGCAATTTTGAAGGAGGGAAGGAGTCTGGAGTAATCTTATGTTTGTTGCAATTCTAAAAAAACCCCCACAAAGACACATATGCTTAGAGCTATACTAAATGCTTCAACATTTTGTCTGAAAGACAAAGTATAAAAGAGTAGCCAAGAAAACTTCAAAAAGGTAGAATAAAAAATAAAGAGCGTAGATTTTTCTACCAGGTATCAAAGCATGTGATGAAGCAACAGTAATGAAAACATTGTAGTGTTGATGAGGAACAGACAGACCAATAGAAGCAGAGTAGTGGACCAGACACAAATGGAAGGTTGCTCAAACATTTAGAATATGACACAGGTCACTAGGAGAAGAAGAGATAGCTTAAATATGATGTTTGGTAATTGGTCACCTCCTTAACCATTTTGGGGAAAAAAAAAAAAGAATTCTTACCTCACACCATATATAGAAATAAATTACAGATGGAATAGAGACTTAAATTTAAAAAATAATAGATTAAAATCTGGAAGAAAATGTAGTTGAATATTTAACAATCTTGCTGTGAAGACTTTCTAAACATAGTTTGAAAGGCAAAGGCCATAATGAAAAAGATCAGTAAATGAGATAATGCAGAAGTTTCTAGTATGTCTGAAAAAAATTCAAACATATCATAAACATGATTGAAAGACAAATGACAAACAGGGACAAAATTTGTAACACATTTGATAGACAAAGAGTTATGACTTTGGACATGTCATCAGAAAAGACCAATAGTTAGAGAAAGACACCATGTTTGGTAAAGTAGCACTGAAAATGCACTGCCGTTGAGTCGACTTGACTCATAGCGACCCCTTCTTGGGTTTCTGAGGCAGTATCACTACGGAAGTAGATTGCCCAACCTTCCTTCTGAGGAGCAGCTGGTGGGTTTGAACAGCCAGCCTTCTGGTTAGCAGTCAAGTGCCTTACGCACTATGCCACCAGAGCTCCTTTGGTAAAGTAGAGGGTCAGCAAAAAAGAGGAAAATTCTCAAAGAGATGTATTGATATAATAGCTCAACAGTGGGCTCCAATGGGATGGTGTGGGACCAGTCAGTGTTTCATTCTGTTACACTTAAGATCATTAAGAGTCGGAGTCCACTCAGCAGCATCTAACAACAGCAATATCCTTCACATGCAAAGAGCTCTTTGAAATCATTACATAACAGAAATCAAAGAATAATCAATAGATAATAAGCAAAATGACAGGATGGGCAATTCACTTAGAAGAAATACAAGTGGTCGATAAACCCATGCATATTTCTGTAGTAATCAAAGAAATGCAGTGTAAAAATCCAGAACACCATCTTTCATCTATCAAATTAACACAGTTTGAGAGTGTGAAAATGTGCAGTAGTGATGAACAACTAGGAAGATGGCACACTTGTAACCTGCAGGTGAACAGGTAAATTCATATAGTTTTTTCCAGAGGGCAATTCGGCTGTATGTATCAAAGGTCTTAAAATGTGCATACCTTTTAACCAGGAATTTTATTTCTAGAAACTTATCATAGAGAAAAACAAATGCATAAAGCCCATGTAAGGATCTTCATTATGCTTTTGAAAATAACAGAAAAACTGCAAAACTAAATGTTCACTACAGATTGTGGTACATTTGTACATTTGAATATTATATTGCCATTAAGAAGAATACTGTCAAAGTATATTTCTTGATATTCAAAGATACTCATGGTACACTGTTAGATTAAAAAAACAAGTTACAGCAGTTGGCATTCTGCAGTCTGTTTTGGTAATAATGTAAATATATCACAAGAAAATATTCAATAGTTACCAGATATTAACCACATAACTAGTTGTTGATTTTGGGAATCAGGATTTAAGGCAATATTAATCTGTTCTTTATATTTACTTATATTTTCTAATTTTTAATAATGGAACTGTGTCACTTGCATCATTAAATATTTCTTGAAGAGATAAAACTTGGACTTTGTGGGATGGATAAAACTCCAGCCAGGCCTGAGCCAAAACCAAACACACTGCCATTGAGTCGGACCCGATTCAAAGCGACCCCTCCTTGGGTTTCCCATGCGATATCACTATGAAAGTAGATTGCCCAACCTTCCTTCCGAGGAGTAGCTGGTGGGCTTGAACCGCTAGCCTTCTGGTTAGCAGTCAAATGCCTTAGGCACTGTGCCACCACAGCGCCTTGGGCCTGAGCAACATGTTATATTTAATAAGACAGAGAAAGGAACTTACCTGAAGTAGCTCATCTGTCAATTTCAGATATAACCAATTTAATAAATATATTAACCTATTTTAACATCACTATTTATTAGGTGCATTTTTCATGTATAATCAGAAACTGCAGCTTTATTTAAGCCTAAGCAAGTCCAAAACACTGCTCTAACACTGTTTGAGAACAGACAAATAGTAAATTGAGTTCACAAATCTAAAGTGATACTCAGAAGACATGCTCCGCCTAGATACCATTGTCATCTGGACATCCTGGACAATGAGAATTTTTGCTTGAAATCTTGACCCTTTAATTTTTTTGAGTTCTCTAAATCTTCAAATAAAAGATCAGGTAGCTTTATATTATTTGCTTGACTGTGATCTTCTATTAAAAATTCACCGCTTACATATGATGACTCTCAGGTACTTGGAATATTTGATTAGCCAAAAAACCCTGTTCCTTAATAGCACTGAACAAACATCTTCCCTTGTGATTTTTCTCTTCTCCTTTCTCTTTTGCTTCCATTACTTCATCTGTTTCATCTCTACCTTTCTTCTTGTTTTCTTGTCTGCCTCTTGTCCTTCTTGGCTCCCTCCCTTACCTCTCCCCCTCTTCTTTGTGCCTTCTCTTTCCTCTCCTGCTCTTCCGTCACTCTCATGCTGTCATGCTTCCCCTCCTTTGCCTGCTTCCTTTTACTTTGCTGTCCCTCTTCTTTCTCTCTTTCCCCTTTCCCCTCTCTCGCCATCACATGTGCAGGTCTATGATACACAGCTGGAAAATGTGGGAGCCTTTGAGGGCCTGTCTGACTTTTGCAACACCTTCAAGCTCTACCGGGGCAAGACTCAGGAAGAGATGGAAGATCCATCTGTCATTGGGGAATTTAAGGTAAATCTTTGAAGGCATGATTGTAACCCAGGGGGTTATCCTGTGGAGTGGCAGCATCAACTGGTAACATTATAGTTACGACCTGGTGCTGAGGTTGGTGACCATGTGATGATGGATGTGGTGGTGGTGAAGTGGATGCTGCTGATGCAGAAACTGATGCTGCAGCTGAGGTGGCATTGGCCTTGCTGACCTGTAGGGGAGAACTCTGATAGAGGTGAGGGTAATGTTCATAATGGTACTCGTGTGGTGACAGTGATGGTAAAAATGAAAATCAACCCCTAATTCTTTGCAGGGCCTCTTCAAAATTTATCCCCTCCCAGAAGACCCAGCCATCCCCATGCCTCCAAGGCAATTTCACCAGCTGGCTTCCCAGGGGCCCCAGGAGTGCTTGGTCCGCATCTACATTGTCCGAGCATTTGGCCTACAGCCAAAGGACCCCAATGGGAAGGTAATATTCCTAGAGTCCTCACCTTCCCCAGAATAGCAGGCTTGGGTGCAAATGGACTACAGAAGCAGACACAGCCCCCAAGGAGCTGGGAAGAGATGCAACTGGATGGAATTCTGCCAAGGGCCAAACACTCGTGGAGGTCAGAAAAGGCCAAAGTTAGTACAGGACTTTGCAATAATGGGGAAACTTCCTAGGAAGAATAGGACTCTTTAGGATGGAAGAAGTTTTGATGGGCAAGGAGGAAGAAAATAGCATTTTCAGAAGGGTCAAAAGTATAGGCAAAGCTTTGAAAGGAGAATGTTTAATATGTGTCTAAAACACTGATAGACATAGGGATTAATAGTGCTGAAGGTGTAGGTTGGGATTGGACTTTGTAGGACTTTCAGTGTGGGTTGGGAAAGAAGGAGGAACAGGATCTCCTGTGCTCTGCCCAGCCATGGCAGAGCCTGAGCAAAAGGAAAAATCAGTACTGCTGGTCCTGTCTTTATTAAAACTTTGATCTTTTGTTCAGCATGGATTGTTAGAAGTGATTTAAATTTTAAAATATTATATTGAAATATGATTTATCTTGATAACTGAGGCTTTTGGAATCCCTTTAACTTTTGTGCCTGAGGGAAGTGCTGCTTCACTCTAGTCCAGTCCCTGGGTGGAGGAGGGGAGTTTGAAGGAGGGAAGGAGTCTAGAGTTCCAGGGAGATGGGGATGGGAAAGCAAAAGTAAAATTGGAAGGAAAGAAAGAAAGAAAGAAAGGAAGGGAAGGAAGAAAAAAAGAAAGAAGGAGTAAAGATGAGAGGCAGAGGTGAAAGACCATCGGAGTTTAGAGATATGAGGGTAGGGTCCTCTCTCATCTCTTTAGAAGGGTTCAGTCTTAGCTTGTGACTCAAAGCTGAGCAGTCATGGCTGCCCCTGCTGCTCTGGTTGAGCCATCTCACGGGACAGAATGGAGCTGTCCTCAGCCCAGGCACCACCAGTGGTCCTCAAGATGTGGTTGTGGCCAGTGAATCTTCTCAATGTCCAGGTTTACCTGGGCATTCCACAGTCCCAGCTGCTCCTGGAGGCTAGTTGAGGAGTGCTGCTGCTCCCTTGGACTGGGCTGGGCTGACCCCATCTAGCCATCTCTCTCCTTTTCCATCTATTTAAGTAGCAATCACAGTTGGACCCTAGCTTCCTTGTCAGATACATAATACAAGCTGTTGTGTTTCTGAGGATATGGTCCCTCCCCTATCCACCTTCTCACAAATGGACAGTGGGTTGAGAATATGGATTTAGGTATCTTAGATCCACTGCTGGGCTGTGTTGGGTACAGTCAGGGCCTTGACCTGACAGAGCAGAATTTATATCACAGCTTCTTCATGCTCCGTCAGGAGACAGAAGTCAAGAAGCTTCGAAGACATGTCAGAAAAATGATTTCACTTGAGTGTTTCTGTCTCCTCTTCTTTCAGTGTGATCCATATGTCAAGATTTCCATAGGGAAGAAATCAGTGAGTGACCAGGATAACTACATCCCTTGTACTTTGGAGCCTGTATTTGGAAAGTAAGTTGGGGGCAGCTTGGGCCTTGGAGTGGAGGATCCAGTCTGAGTAACCCACAGTCCAGTGGGGAAAATGTATTCCCTAAATCTATGTGTCTGTGAAGCTGTAGTCTTGACCAGTAGAGCAGTAAAGGCTTGAGTCCCAGCAGAAGTTCCTCGTTAAACACATAAGCAATTACCTCTAAGATCAGACACCTAGATGGAAATGCAAAACATGCGTTTGCTAACTATTACCATTTTTTTAAAGATGGAATTTTTCTTTGAAATGAAATTACAGAAATTTTTACAGAAAAGTTACAAAGACAGTACAGAGAATCCCATATGCCCTTCACCCAGTTTCCCTTACTGTTAACATTTGACATAATCAGGAACATTTGTCAAAACTAAGAATTTGACATTGGTACATTACTATTAACTAAACTTCATTAAGGAGCTCTGGTAGCATAGTGCCTAAGGCACTTGACTGCTAACCAGAAGCCTGGAGGTTCAAACCCACCAGCCACTCCTCGGAAGGAAGATGGGGCAATCTACTTCCGTAGTGATACTGCCTCGGAAACCCAAGGAGGGGTCACTATGAGTCGGGTCCGACTCGACAGTACATAACAACAACAACAAACTTCATTAGGATTTTACCAGTTTTTGATCAATGATCTTTTACCATTCCAGTATCTGATCCAAGAGAGGAGTTACTTATTCTCTTTTCTTGTCCTGTGTTAGTCTGGATATCTAAAGGAAGAATGTAGACTTGAGATAGTACAATGATTCTTGACATCTAAGAACAAGGAAAGGAAGAATCAATGCCCATTACATGGGAGTAGCTTTCAGGTGTCCTGAATTGTGGTTTGGACATAAGCATATTTAGGCCAGAGAAGAGGATGTTGCAGAGAGAGGAGGTTTGTGGCTATTTCTCCAGAGCACCTGTAGAAGAAGGTGTGTGGTGTTCCCATGTTGTCGAGCAACACGTTGAATTCCTAAATTTGTGTCTGTTGAGTTAGTTGTTATAGCCTGCAGTGAGGATCTAGTCAGTCATGGGAAATGCCATGTTTGAAGGGGAAATGGACCTGGCCAGTGAGGAGACACCATCCGAGTGCAGTTGGAAGGAAAGGCTGGAGGGAAGATGGAGGTGGCAAAGTGGGGAGCAAGTGCAGAGCAAACCCCCCCACCCCCATTCCTATCCCATTAGTTCCCTCAAATCATGGATCTGGCATTTCAGGTCTCCCTCAGAGCACAGCAGGTACTCTTTCTTTCTGTAGCCCTTGTATTCGGTAAGCATAGCTCATGGGATAGAATCAGGAAAAAAAAAAAAAACAAAACAAAACTCACTGCCATCGAGTTGGATCCAACTCATAGTGACCCCTCCTTGGGTTTTGGAGGAGGTATCTCTACATAAGTAGATTGCCCAACCTTCCTTCTGAGGAGTGGCTGGTGGGTTTGAACCGCTAGCCTTCTGGTTAGCAGTCAGATACCTTAGGCACTATGCCACCAGAGAATCAGAATACAACTCAATTTTGTCTGCCAGTGCCCTGCAAGTATTTATTCTATGGAGCCACCTGCCCCATTCCCTGAGTGGAAATTGTGGCAGGTAGGCAGTGTTCCTGCCCACTGTTAGACACAGACCCACATCTCAGTCATTTCACCAGAATGCCCAGTCTGTACAATAACTAAAACCCTGAGTGGACTGAGGGTAGTCTCTCCCTGCTCCCAGCTGGGCCAACTTTGGGCATAGTTGTACGTGATGTGTAGTTGAGTGGAAGGAGAAGAGGGGCTGTGTCTTTCTCCTGTTGCTTGTTTGGTGTTGCTCCCTTTTTACCTCTGGCCAGCCACTGAGGTTTCTGACTCCTGCAGGGCCAGGACTTGGGGAGCTTGAATTTGAGGTGAGCACCAGTTTTGTGCTGACTACCTTTCCCATTGGTGGCTAGGGTCCTCTGGGGGGCTGGTGCTTAAACCAATTGATTGTCTTGTGGGTGCTTTCCCAAGCCTCTGAGCCCCTCCCACTGCACCTCCTGTGACGTGACAGATGTTATGTCCCTTTAGCCGGCCATCTGTCTCCCTGGGCCCCTTGTGCTCTCTGCAGTCTCTTGCCATTGGAGCCCCTTTGAGGCCTTCTGGGAAGGATTTAGAGCTGCTCCAGTCTGACCTCCTGTGGCTCGCTTCTCCTCTGCAGGAAGCACTGTGTTTATTGCTGAGCCATTGTGGGAGTGCAGTTCCTCCTGAATGTTGTCCCCTGCTCTCCTCTTCTCTGCCTTGAGCTGCCTTAGCTTCCAGGGTATGGAGTATGGGGATACAGAGCACAGCAAGAGCTCTTCCCAAAGAAATCCTCACAAATTTACCCTCCAGTCCCCTCAGGAAGTAAGTGTGAAGCCCCAAGTGGCTGAAAAGTGAGTCCCAGACCACCCCTCTGCTAAATTCTGCCTGGGGTCCTCTGGCCTCTCACTCTGGAGTTTCATGTCCATGTGGCCTGGTTTCTTGGTTGAGGAATCCTGAGTGGTATGAGCAGTTAATGTGCTGATCTCCTAACTGAAAGGGTTGGTGGTCCGAGTCCACCCAAAGGTGCCTCGGAAGAAAGGCCTGGTGACCTACTTCTCAAAAATTAGCCATGGAAGACCCCATGGAGCGCAGTTTTGTTGTGCTGCTGTGAATTGAAGTTGACTGTACAGCAACTAGTCCTCGTTGACACTTGAGTTTTAACATTTTGTTCTTACTCGTTCTGTGGTTTGGTACCTGCTTTGTGTATACAAGTGCATATGTGCATGTACACACACACACACACACACACACACTCAATGGATTGGGACCAGCTCAATCCCAGTAGAATGTTGTGGGTGGTGTGTTTTAAAAGCTGCAGGAGACCCAAAGAGAGTGGGTGCTATGGACTCCAGGCCACTCCTGCATGGCTCTCAAGCTCCTGCTCTCACCTGCAGTCCCTGAGTGTCTGCTGTGTCCAGCAATATCACTGTGCCCCTCCTGTAGGATGTTCGAGCTGACCTGCACTCTGCCTCTGGAGAAGGACCTGAAGATCACTCTCTATGACTATGACCTCCTCTCCAAGGATGAAAAGATTGGGGAGACCGTCATCGACCTGGAGAACAGGCTGCTGTCCAAGTTTGGGGCTCGCTGTGGACTCCCACAGACTTACTGTGTGTATGTATACGGGGAGCTGACTACTTCTTCAACAAACCCACTGCCAAGGGGCCAGGGAAGCACCATCTTCTGACCTCCTCTAACCCCACAAGAGGAATATAGAATCACCATCAGTAGCCCAAGGCCTGTTCCTGCAAGGCCAGACATGCTGCCTCCCTCCAGCCCTTTCACCAACGCTGCCACCAACCATTCCTCTCACAGCACCCACTACCTCTCTACTGGGTTTCATAATTCACTGTAGTGGTCACAAACATCTCGCAGATTATGGGGTTTATTAGGGAAGCACCAGACTACAATCAAGTTCAGAAACACACCCAGTCTCTTGCAGCTGGCTGTCTCATCCAGCAGCCAGCAGTCTCAGTAGCACATCACTCTCTCAGCAGTGCATGTCTCTCATGTCTCTCAGGAGTGTGTTTCTGTCAGCAGCATGTCTTTCTCTGCCAGTTGTCAGAGAGACTCCTTCTGCCTCTAGGAGGGCTCCTTTTGAGCTGGCAGAGTGGCCCAAATCAACCCATCCCAACATCAGAGTTCTACACACCTGAGAGAGAGTGAACTTCCCAGAAAATTACTCTGTGCTGCTCCCAACAGAAATACCCCAGGTAGATAACTTTAACAATCAGGAGCTACTCAGTTGCTCATAGCAAATTCCACCATGGAGTTTACAAAGACTTATGGCTGGAAAAGCCACACTATGTAATTTACTACACTGCACCCACACACTGTTTATTGAACATATTGTGTGTTGGCCCTGAGCTAAGCATTCTCTTATTTATCCCATGGGAGGATATTCTTCCCACTCCAGAGATGTGGAAACTGAGGCTAGGAAGTGGTGGAATTAGGATTGGAACTTGTTTGTCTGACTTTAAGAGCCTGGCTCTTCATCATATTGTTATAATACAGTTCTTAATGTGCCACCAAGGGCCTGTAGAGGGCTGGGTACCTGGAAAGAGGGAGAGGGAGGGAAAGAAGGCAGAGAGACAAACAATGTGGCATACAGGCCCCAGCTAGGCCCACAGGGAAATTGCATGATGGTCTGTGTCAGGTGACCTCATATGTGGACAGCCCATGTTCCCCCAACTTGGGTCTTATTTGGTCTGATTCTCCAAATTTGGAAATTAGAAATACCGAAGTTCTAATTCTGAGTGTATTTAATCAAGTCTTTTTCTCTTGGGGTCTCAATTTTTTCATCTGTGAAATGGGACCCCCAGTCATGGTGAACAATCAGACAAGGAGCCCCTGTAAAAGTGAAGGGTGGGTGATGCTGTGTAGGTACACAGACCACATCACACCCCTTTGCCTTCCTAATGTCCTTACAGTGTTTCACCTTTGTCTTGTGCTTGTGCTTCAGCTCTGGACCAAACCAGTGGAGGGACCAGCTCCGCCCTTCCCAACTCCTCCACCTCTTCTGCCAGCAGCACAGAATCAAAGCCCCCATGTACCGCACAGACTGGGTGATGTTTCAGGATAAAGAATACACCATTGAAGAAATAGGTGAGGCACCAAATGAGCCCCCAAACTATGGTTGGCTCCCTACCCCCTTCTTCCTTCTGTCTTGTCAGGCCCTCTCCTATCATAAAGGCCTGACTGGATATGACCCACATCAGTAGGATGTGGGCTCAGACCTCTCCATGTTGGCAGAGATGAGCTGAACTTAAGCTTAGTACTTTTGGAACCAGTACTTACCTAAGATATTATTATGAAAATTAGGGGTCAGGGTCAGGGCTCAAGGTGGGTCTAAGGTCCAGGGTTAGGGTGGGGCCAGGGTCAGGGTCAAGGCTCAAGCCAAAGTTAGGTTGGGCAAAATCAGGGATCAGTCTGAAGCCAACGTCAGGGCTATGGTTAGAATTACTCTTCTTTTGGTTTTGTGTTGATTGTTCAGGTTTTAATTGGGGTTTTGGGCACAGTCCACTTCTGAGAAACTATTTTCTATTTGAATCACACTAACCTGCTTTTCGCTTGGATGTGGCTTTTTATTAAGGCCAGGGCCTGAGGTAGGCAAGTGCAGAGGGGTTAGGAACAACTAAGGGAGATGAACTTGTCTGTCAGTTTGTGGTTCTGTGGTGGCTTACATGTTGCTGTGAGGCTGGAGGCTATGCTATCACGTTGCAAAATGCCAACAGGGTTACCCATGGTAGAGAGATTTCAGCAGATCTTCTGGGCTTAGACAAACTTGGAAGAAGGAAGAGACCTTCCACTTCTCAAAGAATTGGCCAGTGAAAACCTTATGAATAGCAGTGAAACACTGTCTGATAAATTACTGATATATACCCAAGTGAAAAGCAGCCTCCAAGCCCTAGACCAACCTACCTCAGTCCTCGGCCTTAATAAAGAGCCACACCCAAGTGAAAAGCAGGTTAGTGTGATTCAAATAGAAAATAGTTTCTCAAAAGTGGACTGTACCCCAACACTGTCTGATACATTACTTTATGAACAGCCCTGAAACATTGTCCGACATAGTGCTGGAAGATGAGCCTATCAGGTCAGAAGGCACTCAAAGTATGACTGGGAAAGAGCTGACTCCTCAGAGTAGAGACAACCTTAACAATATGGATAAAGTAAAACTTTCGGGACCTCCATTGGCTGATGTGGCACAACTCAAAATGAGCAGAAACAGATGCAAACGTCCATTAATAATTGGAAAATGGAATGTAGGAAGTATGAATCTAGGAAAATTGGAAGTTGTCAAAAATAAAATGGAATGCATAAAGATTGATATCCTAGACATTAGTGAGCTGAAATGGACTGGTTTTGGCCACTTTGAATCAGACAACCATATGATCTACTATGCTGGGAATGACAAATTGAAGAGGAATGGTGTGGTATTCATCGTCACACAGAATGTTTCAAGATCTGTCCTGAAGTACAATGCTGTCAGTGATAGGATAATATCCATATGCCTACAAGGAAGATTGGTTAATACTATTATCTAAATTTACACACCAACCACCAAAACCAAAGATAAGGATATTGAAGATTTCTACCAACTTCTGCAGTCTGAAACTGACTGAACATGCAGTCAAGATATGTTGTTTATCACTGGTGACTGGAATGCAAAAGTCAGAAACAAACAAGAGTTACCGGTAGTTGGAAAATATGACCTTGGTGATAGAAATGACACTGAAGATTGCATGATAGAATTTTGCAAGACCAATGACTTATTCATTGCAAAT
>NW_006921652.1:11292837-11317664 GCF_000298275.1 Orycteropus afer afer
GAAATGACAAGATAAAAGAGCTGAACAGAAGATTTCAAAGAGCAGCTCGAGCAGACAAAGCCAATTACTATAATGAAATGTGCAAAGACCTGGAGTTAGAGAACCCAAAGGGAAGAATATGCTTGGCATTTCTCAAGCTGGAAGAACTGAGGAAAAAATTTAAGCTGTGAGTTGCAATATTGAAAGATTCTATGGGCAAAATATTGAATGATGCAGGAACCATTAAAAGAAGATGGAAGGAATACACAGAGTAACTGTACCAAAAAGAACTGGTCAATCTTCATCCATTTCAGGAGGTGGCATATGATCAAGAGCCAATGGTATTGAAGGAAGAAGTAAAAGCTGCACTGAAGGAATTGGCAAAGAACAAGGGTCTGGCTATTGACAATACCCATTGAGATGTTTCAACAAACAGATGCCCTCCTGGAAGCACTCACTTGGTTATGCCAAGAGATTTGGAGGACAGCTACCTGGCCAACTGACTAGAAGAGATAGATCTATATTTGTACCCATTCCAAAGAAAGGTGATTGCACAGAATGTGGAAATTATAGGACAATATCAGTAATATTGCATGCAAGTAAAATCTTACTGAAGGTAATTCAAAAATGGTTGCAGTAGTATATTGACAAGAGATCTTCCAGAAACGCAAGCTGGATTCAGAAGAGGATGTGGAATGAGGGATGTCACTGCTGATGTCAGATGGATCTTAACAGAAAGCAAAGAATACCAGAAAGATGTTTACTTATGTTTTATTGACTATGCCAAAGCATTCGATTGTGTGGATCATTACAAATTATGGATAACATTGGGAAGAGTGGGAATTCCAAGACACTCAATTGTACTCCTGAGGAACTTGTACATAGATCAGGAGGCTGTCATTCGAACAGAACAAGGGGATACTGCATGGTTCAGAATCAAGAAGGGAGTGTGTCAAGGTTGTATCCTTTCACCATACTTACTCAACTTCGGTGCTGAGCAAATAATCAAATATGAAGAAGAACGCGGCATCAGGATTGGAGGAAGACTCAATAACAACCTGCGATATGCTGACGACACAACTTTGCTTGTTGAAAGTGAGGATGACTTGAAGCAATACAGTGAAGATTAAAGACTACGGCCTGCAGTATGGATTAACTCACTGCCGTTGAGTCATTCCCGACTCATAGTGACCCCTCCTTGGGTTTCTAAGGTCACTATGGAAGTAGATTGCCCAGTCTTCCTTCCAAGGAGTGGCTGGTGGGTTTGAACCTCCAGCCTTCTGGTTCACAGTCAAATGCCTTAGGCACTACACTATTACTCCTCAATATAATGTTTTTGTTGTTGTTGTTATGTGCATCGAGTCGGCCCTGACTCATAGCAACCCCTCCTTGGGTTTCCGAGGCAGTATCACTACGGAAGTAGGATTGCCCAACAAAAATTCTCACAACTGGTCCAATAACCAGCTTCATGGTGGATGGAGAAAAGATTGAAGGTGTCAAGGATTTCATATTACTTGGTTCTACAATCAACACCAATGGAAGCAGTGGTGAAGACATCAGATGACATATTGCATTGGGCAAATCTGCTGCAAAGGACTGCTTTGAAGTGATGAGGAGCAAGGATGTCTCCTTGAAGACTAAAGTGCGCCTAACCCAAGCCATGGTATTTTTAATCGCCTCTTATGCATTTGAGGGTTGGACAGTTAGTAAGGAAGACCAAAGAAGAGTTGATGCTTTTGAGTTGTGGTGTTGGAGAAGAATGCTGTGAGTACCATGGTCTGCTGAAAGGACTAACAAATCTGCCTTGGGGGAAGTGCAGCCAGAATGCTCCTTGGAAGCAAGAATGGCCAGACTTCGTCTTACCTACTTTGGTCATGTTATCAGAAGAGACCATTCCCTAGAGAAGGATATCATGCTTGGTAAAGTGGAGGGTCAGCGAAGAAGAAGAAGGCCCTCAATGAGATGGATTGATACAGTGGCTGCGATGATGGGCTCAGGTACAGCAAGGATCATGAGGCTGGCACAGGACCGGGCAGTGTTTTGTTCTGCTGTGCATAGGGTTGCTATGAGTTGGAGATGACAGCACCTAACAACAACAACCTGCCATCTTGATTCTGCTGGTACTTTCTGAGGCCCCCCACTCACAGCCCCTGCACCTAAAGCATCTAAAGGGCAGCAGGAGGCCCTGCAGCTCTCCCCTAGCCCCTGGTCCTCTGGTCTGAGAATCTCTCCTGCTCCTGGAGGTTTGGGGGATGTCTGAAATGCCTATGGCTTGCTCTGCCCTCTCCCTAGAGCAGCTCAGCCTCCCTGAAGGTGTTTATAGGCCCAGCTGGGCCCTCTCTTCCTGGACGTTTCAGGATGTTTGATGTCAGAGCTTATGTTGGTAAAAGAGAAATGACTGCTTTCATTTCCTGAGGCCCCTCTTCCTTCTCATTCTGTTTTCCTGACTCTCATGGCTGAGCCAGGCTATTCTCTCTTACATCCCACTCCCTCTCATTCTCTTTTCCAGAATGTGCATCTGTTTGAGGGTGCAAAAACTACAAGGAGGCCACATGTTCTGACCTCCTCTAATCTCATGAGAGGAAGACAGGATTACCAGCAGTAACCCAAGGCCTATTACTGCAAGGCCAGACATGCTGCCTCCCTCCAGCCCTTTCACCAACTGTTCCTCCCAAGGCACCCACCACCTCTCTCCTGGGTTCGATAATTCACTGCAGTGGCCACACAGAACTCACAGATTATGGGGTTTATTAGGGAAGCACCAGGCTACAACTCAAGTTCAAGAAAAATGCTCAGTCTCTCTCCCAGCCCACCGTCCCTTGGCCAACAGTCTCTCACAGTCTCTTTCCCAGCAGCACTGGTCCCTCGGTGTCTCACTCAGCAATGTGTGTCTCTTGCGTCTCTTTCCCAGCAACGCCTGTCTCTTTCAGGGGCGTGTGTCTCTTTCGGCAGCATGTCTTCCTCAACCAGCAGTCAGAGAGAGTTCTGCCTCCAGGAGGCCTCCTTTTGAGCCCGGAAGGGTGATCAAACTAGCCAATCACAGTATCAGAACTCTAAGCACGTGAGAGAGAGTGGGAACCTCCCAGAACATTGTATTGTGCCACGCCCAACAGAAATAACCCAGGTGGATAGTTCCTCAGTTGCTCATAGAAAATCCCACCTTGGAGTTTACAAAGACTTATGGGTAGAAAAGCCACACTAAGTAATTTACTACACTGCAGAGGGGTAGTCTCATCTCTTCTAGTCTGTGAGCAGCTGTAGCATAGAATGCAGGGTTCTTGGCTATAAAGTCATAGGACACTGAAGTCAGAAACCTAGAGGCTATAACATCCAACTGTTTTTACAGATGAGTCTGCTGAGGCCAAGAGTGTTAACTACTTGCCTAAAGTCTCACAGCTAGTTAGAGACAGGGCTGGACTGACTCCTTCTTCAGTGCTAGCCCCCTTCCCTGTGGCTCTTACTAAAGTGGAAAGGGCAGGTCTGATGGAGGAACATAGGCATGTGAGTTTGTGTTAATACATGGGAATCTGTGGTGGTGAATATAAGTGTACCTGTGTGCATGTACCTATGTGTGTGCATGTGTATGTACACACCTTAAAACCCCCTGAGTCAAGGCCTCTATCAAGGCTTCAAATTCATGTTGCCAGGCAGTCGGCCAGGCTTTTCGGGGTCAGAGCCATCCCCTGGCAGTGCCTTTTTTACTCCCTTTTGTCTGGTGGTGCTGTGGTTAAATCATTGGGCTGCTAACTGAAAGGTCAGCAGTTTGAACTCACCAGCTGCTCTGTGAGAGAAAGATGAGGCAGTCTGCTTCTGGAAGGATTCATAGCCTTAGAAACCCTATGGGGCCAGTTCTACTCTGTCCATAGGGTCATTATGAGTTGGAGTAGACTCAATGGCAGTGGGTTTGCTTTGATTTGGTCTTCCTCTCATTCATGGCAGCAGCCCTCGACCCATGATCCTCTGGCAGGAAAGACTATAGCTAAAAAGTATGAGAGGAGGGGAAGGGCTGCTCCTGTCCAGCCCTTTTTCCTCAATGAATATAAGATCTCTGAGAGGGTCTGGAATCTCAGAAGCACCATTTACCTGATGTGTGACTTCTCAGGGCTCTAGTTTTCTTATCTGTAAAATGGGGATAATAACTGTACTTACCTCTTAGGTTAATATGAAGATTGAATGTGTTAACATCTATAAAGAACATGTGCCTAGCATGTGATTGCTGCTTAAAAGTGCTCATTATTATTATTATTATTTTAGGTACTGCCCCTAATAGAATAACTTAAACAAACCAGAGAATAAATTGTACTAGCAACACTTAGATGTCAGATATGGGGGTCCAAATTAAGGCTTGGAGTTAGGAGTGGTCAGGGAAGGCTTCTTGTAAGGGGTGGGCTTTGGTAGACAGGCAGGATGTAGTTTGGTGGAAAGGATGGAGACCTTTATGCAATAAGCTTGGTAGGAATAATGGTAATCAGGGATCTGGGTTTTAAGTTTATGGATGACAATGTTTTCCTTATAGAAAGCTTGAAGGTAGGATAGGAAGAAGTGTGTCTGGGTTGGGGGTGACACTGTGGGCTAGGGGATCCCTGTAGCCCCTAGACATCCCTGCTCAGACTGCTCACAGGGAAGCCCTACCATCACCTGCTTGCCTGGCCCCTGTCACTTTTTTGTCTTCTCTCTGGGACAGAGGCTGGCAGGGTCCTGAACCCACATCTGGGCCCCATGGAGGAGCGTCTGGCTTTGCATGTCCTTCAGCAGCAGGGCCTGGTCCCAGAGCATGTGGAGTCTCGGCCCCTCTACAGCCCCTTGCAGCCAGACATCGAGCAGGTAGGACCCAGATCTTGGACTCCAGAGTCTCTGAGCTCTGGTAGTCCTGCTCCAAGGATAGTATGGACACCCCAGAAGAACCAGCAGGGGCCTCAGGATTTGGCAAATTCCTCCTTAACTCTGTCTCTCCATGGTCTGAGAGGTCACCACTGTTGGACAATGAGGGGACCTCTTGGGCCTGGCCCTCAGGGCCTGGGGAGTGACTTCCAGCTGTCTCCTTCCTCCTCCTGTAGGCCTGGCCTCTACCTTCCCATCATTCTGAAGCCTTAGTGTTTCAGCCTAGCCTCCACATTCCTCCCCTTTACTTACCATCAGTCAGTGGTGTCTTAGAGGCCTGGCCCTCTGCTGGGTTGAGTGAGTGTTCAGACAGGGACACCAGCACCCTATGACAAAAGACCTGAGGAGCTACAGAGAGCAATCATCAGTGGGGCCAAGAGTCTATTCTTATGCAGAGGGGAGGGTGCACAGAAGGACAGCAGGTGGGTGATGTGACCTGGAAGCTTCCTGGAGTAGATGTCCTCAGAGCTGGTTTTGGAGAAGAGAAGAGAAAAATGTTACAAGCAAAAAGTTTCTGTGAAGGTACCTTTCTGAACATGCAGAAGAAATTATCCCTGTCATTTAGAACTCTGCTCTTTCTTCCCCTAGGTGGTTTGATCACCATCCTCCCCAGAGTAGCAGCATAGGTGTTAAGACTTCTGTTCTTTCATTCTCTAGCTCTCTGCCCCTGCAGAGGTTATTTAACTAAGTTACTTCAATCCCCTCTTTTTCTGTAAGAAGAAGTAACACTGGCTTGCAGAGAGAGGTAGAGTAGAGGGGTGGGCAGGTAGAATGGTTTCCAGTTGGGGAAACCTTCTGAGCCTTTTCATGATTAAGCCATGCCCTCTGATCCCTCTAGGGCTTTGTGTACACCATTCCCTGTGCCTCAAATGTTCTTCTCCTCTTCCATCTGGCATACCAATACTGCTCAGACATCATCATCTCTGAGAAGCCCCTCCTGACCCTTGATCCCCAGGCACAGGCCCAAGTCAGTAGTCTGTGGGACAGTGGGCTCACCCTGTGGTTGGCCCTGTGGTTGTCTGGTTAGGGCCCTCCCTCTTGAGCCTCTCCATTCAAGAGCCTGGCTTTTTCTCTGTCCTGTTCCCCACGTGTTTGGCACAGAGTAAGTGTTTAGTAAAAGTTGGTTGAAAGAAAAGAATGTTGAAGAGAATGGGGTCATGTCTCCACAGGGAAAGCTACAGATGTGGATTGACCTGTTTCCAAAGGCCTTGGGGCGGCCTGGACCTCCCTTCAACATCACTCCACGGAGAGCCAGGAGGTGATGAGCTGGGGGGCAGAATGATCACAGCCAGTTATGGGTGGGACTAGGAGGTCACTCTGTGGCCAGGCTTTGGGGCTTATGGGCTGCAGGATACAGCTCTGGTGTGGGCCTGGCCAAGTGTCCACCCAGGCAAGCATCTGAGTCTTGTGGGGCAAGCTGTAAGCTTCTAGGATTGCCCCCTGCTTCTGTGGGAGATTTATGTAGATTTGCATCTTTGTTCTTCTCCCTAGGTTCTTCTTGCGTTGTATCATCTGGAACACCAAAGATGTGATCCTTGATGACCTCAGCATCACAGGAGAGAAGATGAGTGACATTTATGTGAAAGGGTAGGGCGCCATTGTCTTTCCCATTGGTCTCTGGGCCTAGCTCCATGGGGTGTCCCTTGCTCCCTATTGAGTGGTACCCAGTGTGTGTGTGGGTCAACAGAGAAAGGAAAGAAGGTCTCATGGGGGTAGTCTGCCTTTGGGGAGTTGTTCTTCCATCAGATTTCTTCTTCAGCAGTTATCTTTGGGTTGAACTTACTGGGTTTGAGGATACCTTCAACAGTGGCTGAGAAGTTAGAATGCTTTTAAATTTATGAACTATTTAGTGTATCATGGGGACTTCTTGGAAATTATTTGCATTATCATTTACCAAGTTCAGTTACCTTCTTAATTATTCTGTTTGCCTAAGTTGAGGATACATATTGTGGTGGAAACCTAAATTAGAAATGTTCTCTAAAACCACACATCTAGTTGGATGATCGGCTTTGAGGAACACAAGCAAAAGACAGATGTGCATTATCGGTCCCTGGGCGGCGAAGGCAACTTTAACTGGAGGTTTATTTTCCCCTTTGACTATCTGCCAGCAGAGCAAGTCTGCTCCATCTCTAAGAAGGTGAGTATGGTACCTGTCCCCAGTGGTACTAGTCACAGGGCTTTCTAATGTCAGTGTGATTGCACCACCACAGTCACTGCCGTGCCACTGTTGCACCTCACTGCCACCCCACCATCATTCGTGCTACTGTTCCTATCACCTCACAGCCACCACCCGGCCCCATCACTGTATGCCACTGTTCCTACCACTGCAGTGACACCACCACCATCATTGTCCCCTTATTGTGACTGGTGGAGACGTGGACAAAGAGTCTCAGAAAGTTGAAACTTCTATATTTTCTACCAGGTAGGAGAAGAGAGAACTTCCTGGCAACATGGTGGGTGGTTTGAGACAAATGAAAGGTGGATCAGCTGTTAGACTCAATGAGAGAAAGAGAGAGGGAAAGGGGGAGATGCTCACTGGTGGTACAGATGGTACAGGTGGTCCAGTTGGGGTTGCTGATGAAGAATTTGGGATGGCTCTGTACTGGCAGTGATGTGGTGGCACTGGCAGAGAAGGAGAGAGTTGGATTGGTCTTTGGTATGAGTTCCAAAGGAAGAGGAAGCTGGAGGATTTGTAGAAGAGAAGGGTTAGCCTGAAGGCCCATGGGATTTGGACTAGGATTTAAGAAAGAGAAGCCTACGAGGACTGCTAGGAGCTGAAGGGGAAGTAAAGTGGGAGGGTGGGAGGGCTGCAGAGTTGGGAAGTTGCATGTGATCAGGAGAGAGGGAAGAGGTCAGAAGAGGTCATGAAACAGTCCAGGTGGTTCTGAAGTCAAGAGGGTGAGAGGAAACTGGCTTGGCCTGGGACCTGCTGGCACTGTCCCAGGCCAATCTAGTTTCTCTGTGGAAGAAGGGGCCCTGGGAGGTGGGGTGGAGCCGTGCCCTCAGCGGGGCTCCAATTATCGGGTCTGGGTGAGAGGACTGAGTCTGGGGGTGGGGTGGGGTGGAGGCATTGCACAGCCTCTGGGCTCCCTAGCCTGCATAGAACCAGTCCTTTGCCGGGGGCTTGGGGCCTCTGGCAGGCAGGCTCTCCAGGGACCCCATTAACCAGACGAGACTGTCGTAAAGCACAAGGTCTCCTTTCATCCGGCAGCTTTGAACCACCGCTGGTTGCCCAGGCTGGCTCCCCACCTGGAGCCCAGCACACCCACCAGGCCCTGCCTGCACGTCAGGCACCCACCCTGCAAATAAACAGCTAGTAAAAGGGCCCAGGCCAGGAGCGTAATGAGCGGCTGGGACCTGGGGGGGCTCGTTCCCCAGGCTGGAGCCCCAGCCCAGCTGCTCCCACCAGGGGCCGTTTGAACCTCTGGCTCATTACCGAACCAATAAACCGGCAGCCAGGAGGAGTGGAGATGCCGACTGCCTGTGCAGGCAGCCCATGGAGCTGGCCATAAAAGCCCTGCCAGAGGAGGGAGGCACCTGCAGGAGGGCTGGGGCCTGGCCAGCCCGGAAAAGGGGGAGGCCCCAGTGGGAGTTGGGGAAGAGGGGGCCAGCCTGGGGACCTGAGCCCCTTCACCAACACAGGCAGCAGACCAGGCTGCATGGTTTGCAAAATGACCATTCCTCATGGAACAGTGGTCATGGTCTTAATCCAACAGCTTGGTGGGATCTGGGTGACATGACTCTGAGTCTATGGCCTTGGTGGCCCTGACTGGGAAGCAAGGCTATGTCTGCAGAGCAACCACTGTCCAGGCAAACCTGGTGTTCACAGTTCTCCCTGACTCCCCATGGAGTATGTCCCCCAGGGACTTGGGTCCAAGACCCGGTTCTGACCTTGTGGGAAAGCCCCAGTAACAGTCATTTGGGTCAAGTGTGGGTGGACCCAGGGCAAACCCAGGCCTCTGCATCGTGAGCTTCACATCCTTTTAACTGTTCTATGAGGTTTCTGTGAGGAGAAACTCAAGAGGCCTTTACCCAGGGGAGGGCAGGGGCTGGTCTGAGGGAGGGAGCATGGGCTCTGCACTAGGAGGTAGGTGGAAAGAAGGGGTTCTCCTCTCCGTTTGGCAGGAAAGTTGTCAGTTTCCCAGCACTGTGGACTTTTAATCCCTCTGGCCAAGCTCTTGGAGGTGATGGTGGAGTAAATGGTGAGGGAGGAAGTAGGGTCATTGCCTCCCAGTGCCTGCTTCTTACAGAAGTGTGTTAGAAATCCTTCTGATATACCAACATAAGGAAAGGGGTCCCTAGTTTCTCAGCCAACCCATCCTGACCCTGAGATCATGGGAGCAGAGCAGACTTGAGAGTTGAGAGCAGGGATCTGGGACCTGACTGTCCATGTTTGAATCCTGGCTGCCTTCTTAACTGTGAAGGCCTGGACCAGTTACTTGCATTAGTTTCCTCAGCTGTAAAGATACTGTACCCCTCAGTGGTTATTGAGAGAATAAATGGGTTCATATTAGTAAAATACTAGCATACATAGGAAATATGATAGTATTATTAGGAGCTATCAGATCTTGGGCAAATTGCTTTAATGTCCCTAAACCTCTTTTTCATCATCTGAAGAGGGAACTGGAAAGATTAAAAAACAAAATGATTAAAACAGTCATCGTATGTGATGTGAGTCTGCCTGATACCCTTCTGGGCCCTTGAAACATTGCCCTTAGAGTCTCCCCTTTGCCATCTTCCTGCCAGGACCCTAGCTCTGGCAAGACCCCAAGGGATGTCCTATTCTATGCCTCCTCCAGGCAGCCTTCCATGCTGGAATGGACCACTGCTTCTCTCTAACCTTGCATTCCTGCTTCCTCCTCTGCTTTTCTGGGCCAGGATGCCTTCTGGAGGCTGGATAAAACTGAGAGCAAAATCCCAGCGCGAGTGTTATTCCAGATATGGGACAATGACAAGTTCTCCTTCGATGACTTCCTGGGTGAGCACTCTTTCTGCTAGCCCCATTCTGCACAGCAGTGGCTGCTTCTGGAACCCTTGCCATATGTGTGCCATTCTTGGGCCCTTTGGGAAGCCTAGGCAGCAGGAGCAGCTTGACTTTCTGCTCCCAGTGTGGCATGAGGTCTGTGACTCAGTGTGACCAGAGTGGCCACCCATGGTCACTTGATGGGTCAGATGATTGGGGTCAGTCAGAGAGGGAAGGAGAGAGGGAAGCACAGGTGGAGGTGTGCTCTGGCTGCCTGGCCTTATGCCCACAGCGTGGTTCACTCCCACCACATCAGTCTGTCTCACACATTGAGCTGGACAAGTAAGGGGATCAAGTCACTCTTTATTCCTGTACCTGAGTGATTGAAGGAATGAGCAGATAGTTCTCCATCCTTCAACCCTCATGCAGGTTTTGGGATAAATGGCCATGCTGAAATCTTGAGCTGAGAGCAGGAAGCCCTTGTGTGGGTGGGACACAGGGCTGAAGAGGAAGGCATTGCATTGGGCCAGCAGGCTGGGGCTGTGAAAGTCTGGGGTTAGTAATAAATCAAAAAAACCACACTCACTGCCGTCAAGTTGATTCTGACTCACAGCAACCCTTCCTTGGGTTTCCCAGGTGATATCTCTATGGAAGTAGATTGCCCCGTCTTCTTTCTGAGGAGTGGCTGGTGAGTTTCAACCAGCAGCCTTCTGGTTAGCAGTCAAATAGCCCTGGTATAACTGTAAAAGTGAACCCATGAGAAAGGCAGCCTGGCAAGTTAGGAATTCTGGGCTCTAGTTCTGCTCTTGGGAGCTCTGGTAGCATAGTGGCTAAGGCACTTGACTGCTAACCAGAAGGCTAGTGGTTCAAACCCACCAGCCACTCCCCGGAAGGAAGATGGGGCAATCTACTTCCGTAGTGATACTGCCTTGGAAACCCAAGAAGGGGTCGCTATGAGTCGGGTCTGACTCGACAGCACATAACAACAACAACAACAACAGTTCTGCTCTCTCTCTTGGGAGCAGGGTGGCCTTGGATAAGTCACTAAAGCTCTCTTTAGGTGACCCTTGATTTCAAAAGGTGAGGTGGTCTTTGTAAGCCCTTCTGAGGAGGTCTTCCTCCACCTCCACACCACAGCTGGCTGGTCACCTGCACACACACGACTGGGAGCTGCTCAAAGACTTCATTTCAGAAGAGTCAGGGTAGAAAAATAATGACATCAAATATAACTTTTGTTATTTTACTTACTATTCCGGGGTATAGAATTCATGTAGAAAAGTTAGAAAATACAGGTAAGCAATACCCTCTCCCCTACATTTTATTGTGATCTTACCACTGAGAGATAATCTCTGTAAACATTTTGTCATATATTATTCAGATATATAAACAAATGTGTGTCACATGTGTATTTTGTATATACACATATACATGCATACATATATGACATATATAGCAAAATAGGGTTATATTACACATATTAGTGTATCCTTTGATTTTTTTAAAAACGATATACTAAGAACATCTTTTCTAGTCAATAGCTGTCTACCTACATTTCTGTTTGTATCATATTTAACGCCTGCCTGATGTTCCATGGTACAGATGGACCCTGTTTGGTTAACTTATGCCTTTTTGCAGGGTATTCAGGTCATTTCCACTTCTTCCAGTGTGAGTGACACTCCTAGGCATACATCTTTGTATTTTTTGTGCATCTTCTTCTCTTAAATTAACTGTGTGTGTGTGTGTGTATACATAGAGAGAGAGAGAGGGAGAGATATTTGTTAGTCTTTCTAAATTTTAAGGGTTTTTGAAATAAATTTTTGAATTGCCTTCTGGAAAAGTTTTACTTGTTTATAATCTGAGCTATGCCGTTTGCTACTACTGTTGTTGTTGTTTGCCGTCGAGTCGGCCCCGACTCATAGAGACCCCTCCTTGGGTTTCCGAGGCAGTATCACTACGGAAGTAGGATTGCCCAACCTTCCTTCCGAGGAGTGGCTGGTGGCTACTACTGTTATCTTTTAAAAATATTTGCCAATATAATGCCTCATTTTTTATTTGTATTTCTTCATTACTTGTAAGGTAGAACATTACAAATATACTGTGTTATTCGAGTTTTTGGTGGGATTTTCTTTTTCATGGCTTTGGAACATTTATCTTTTATTATTGATTTTTCAAAGCTTTTTATATATTAAAATACATTGCAAATAATTCCATTTTTTATTTGCTTTTCATTTTTAGGGAGTGTTTTTGCCTATGAAATTTTAAAATGTTTGTGACATAAATCCATCAATATTTTCTTTATGTGATGTGGCTTTAAAAATTATTTTTAAAAGAAAAACTGCATTTTTACTGATTTGAGAACAGTATTCAAAATTGAGTTAAATAGACTCATCCTTTGTTTTTAGAAATAAAACTTAATAGAACTATTAAAAAATTACTACCTTTTAATTCCATAAGATTTCTTTTTTCCAATTTCATAATGCTTTCTAATTAAGTATTTTACTTTTTAACAATATTTATAATCTTGCATTTTGCCTTCCAGAAATAGTCTTATCTTTCCTTGCAATCTTTTCATATACATACATGGAGCTGGGATAATATTGCATATATATGGTATCATATCCTGAGTTTTACTTAAAGTTATTTTGGAACCATATTTAAAATTGAAAATAAGCATATTCATATGCATCTGAGGCATGGAGAGTTGTGGGGTAGGTGGAGAGAGAGATGAATGCAGATAATAGAATTGGACAGATGGATAGATGGAATAATAACCTGATTAATGGATAATGCAGTGCTCAAAAAGTGGTAGTTACAAATTAATAGAGTTAGGTCAGAGCAGATGGATGAATGACTAGATGGATGGATTAAGGAATGAGTGGAAAGAAAGAAAATTTAAAAAAAAACATCAGCTATTTCCAATCAGTGGAAACTCAGTAACTGAACACTCCATGCTGAAAAAGAAAAAAAAAAAAAAAAAAAAAATCTAATGCATGATATTCAAGAATTTCCCTAATTTGGCCTCAGAAAATAATTTTTAGTTTTCTCTCTCTTACTTGATCCCTTCAATACCCTAGGCTCCAGTTCCATTGACTCTATTACTGTCATGATATTGTGATTGAATTAAATGAAATCATATCAAGTTGCAGTTTTTATAGATCAAATATGCTTGAGTATCAGCATTTTCATATGATTCAACCTAATAGGTGGAGCTACCCAAGGATGTGGTGGATATAATGAATGAGTATATCAATCAATATAAAACAGTGACTCCTTGAAAACTAGGTGGGTACATGAAAAAAGTTGATGATAGACAGATACAATGGGTGTACGAATAGATTCGTACATGGTAAGATGGATAGTTGAAAGATGGAGAGCTCTATTAAGGGTGAATGAATGTGTGGGTAGATTTATAGGCATATGAATACATGAGTAGATGGATGGGGAGTGGTATAGCTCTAATGAGAGACAATAGATAGAGTGGTGGAAAGTTTCAGGGATTTGATCCATGGCTAAGCCCATGGATAGAAGTTAAGGAGGTGGCAATGAACTTTTCTTGAACCTTCCCTGCCCCAGGTAGCCCCTGTCTGACAGTAATTCAGAAACCCCTGGCCAAAGAACACCTCTCTGTTGCAGGCTCTCTGCAGCTAGATCTCAACCACATGCCCAAGCCAGCCAAGACAGCTGAGAAGTGCTCCTTAGACCAGCTGGATGACACTTTCCACCCTGAGTGGTTTGTGTCCCTTTTTGAACAGAAAACAGTGAAGGGCTGGTGGCCCTGTGTAGCGGAAGTGGGTGAGAAGCAGATGCTGGCGGTAAGTCTACTCTCCCAACCATGGTGGAGATGGGGGTGGCTCCAGAGCTTACTGTTCCTCCCTTCTCCCTCTCTCCTGCCCTCCATCTCTCTGTTTTCCAAGGCACTGTCCCTTTTGCCTTCTAATCCCCAGCCTTCCTTTCACTTGCGGCTTCCATTCTAGGGGGAAGCCTATTTAAATTGAAAGATGCCCTGATCTCATGTGCATCATGTTTATACTCTTCTCACTTGGATTGAACAGTGAGCTGTATCCAGGGACAGTGGACAGGGATCATGAGTCTCATTCAGCAGGACTCTTCTTTGCTGAAAGGTCTGCCCAGGAGTGTGGCTGGAGCAGTGAAGAATGGTCCCTTCCCTGAGTGCAGAGCAGCCTTGGAAAGGAAGTTAATTCCTAACAGTTTACTTAAAAATGGCAGCCAGCCAGGCAACCCTTAAAGTGGCCCTTGAAATAAAATACTCTTGTTATACAAAAGTTTGTAACAATTAAACAAGAAATACTAACACCCCAAAAGAAAAATGAGGGAAGGACATGAATAGATAATTGATAAAAGAAGTACACATGGCCATTAAACACTGGTGGTGGTAGGGGAGTGGTGCGGGAAGATTTATTCCTCTTAATTCCAAAAAAAACCCAAACTCACTGCTGTCAAGTTGGTCCCAACTCATAGTGACCCCTCCTTGGGTTTCCGAGGTGGTATCTCTGCAGAAGTAGATTGCCCAGTCTTCCTTTCAAGGAGTGGCTGGTGGCTTTGAACCGCCAGACTTCTGGCTGGCAGTCAGGTGTGCCGTAGGCACTAAGGCCTAATTACTAAAAGTAATTAAATAAAGAAATATTTTAAATATGATAATATTTTTGGTCTATTAAATTAGAAAATATTTTTTAAAAATAATAAGGGTCATTGTTGGTAAGGATGTAGAGAGACAGCCACCATCATTTATATCTGCTGGGGGTGCTAATTTTTTACTATTTGGTAAAGCAATTTCATAATATATTGCAAGAAATTTAATATATTTATGGTCTTTGATTCTGTAGTCCCACTTCTAAAACCTCTCCTAAAGAAATAACCAGATAAAATTTTAAAAATTAGATCCTGGGATGTTTGTGGCAGCATTATTTATAATTTCAAAGAGTTAGAAGCAACCCAAATGAACCAAAATAGTTTTTAAATAAATTATGGTCAGCCTTCCCATAGAATATTTTTTAGCCATTTAAAACCAAGCTTTAAAGAATATAATTATATGGTGGAATAGAATATATTCCCAAGTGAAAAAATTAAACTATGAAACTATATATATAGCTTGATATTTCATATACTTACAGAGAAAAAAAAAGCTATAATACATAAAAATATCAAGTGTTTATTTGCATGAAGTGGAAATATATAACATTCTCCTTTATTTATACATATCTAAGTTTTTTTATAAGAAGTATCTCAGTTTTCTATAAGGAGCATAGACTGCTTGACAACCAAAACAACCTTGCATCTTTTTTAAAAACAACTAAGGGGCCTGATGGTACAATGGTTAAGTGCTTGGCTGCTAACCAAAAGGTTGGCAGTTCAAACCCACCCAGCACCTCAGCAGGAGAAAGATCTGACAATCTGCTTCCGTAAAAATTGCAGCCTAGAAAACTCATTGGGGCAGTTCTACTCTGTCACAAGGTCCCCATGAGTCAAAAATGGACTCCATGGCATCTAACAACAATAACAAGTGGCATTTGAGGTTTATCCTGGTCTGGCTCCTGTCCAGTTCACATCAGAGCCTTTGTCCCACAGGGCAAGTTAGAGATGACCTTGGAGATCGTAGCAGAGAGTGAGCATGAGGAACGGCCTGCTGGCCAGGGCCGGGATGAACCCAACATGAACCCCAAGCTCGAGGAACCAAGGTTAGTGCCCGGCCCCTGACCCCTGTGCCCTGGGGGCCTGCACCATAAGTGTGGGTGAGTGTAGGCCACCCTACTGCATACCGTACAAGTCACAAAGCCCATAGGGAGAGCCCAGGCTTAGAGAGGGGCATGCCTCATCCAAGGTTACATAGTAAGTTATGGGGAGGTGATGATATCATTCTAGGGATCCCTGAGTTCCTCAGCTAATTCAAGAAACAGGCCCTACTGGATACTTGTTTGGAAGTTGCTGGGTGGCACAAACAGATAAATGCTTGGCAAAAATTGCTAATTGGAGTCTACCCAGTGGCACCTCAGAAGAAAGGCTGGTGATCTACTTTTTAAAAATCAGCCATTGAGAACCCTGTGGTACACTTCTGCTCTGACACTCATGGGGTCGCCATGAGTCAGAGTTGACTTGACAGCAACTGGTTGGGGTACCTGTTTTTCGTGTGCCCAGCATGTCATCATAGTACATGTATACATTATGTTATGGAACCTTCCCAACCAGGTAGCTGTTCTTATCCCCATTCTGCGTATGAGGAAACAATGTCAGCAAAGTTAAATAAGGTCATTTCACTTAAAAGGGTGAAGTTGGAATTCTCAAACTTGCTGATTGACTCTGGAGCCCAATCAAGGTTTTTCTCCTTATCAAGCTGCCTTCTTTGGCTCTTCTTTTGTGTTGGTGTGGCTTTAGAACAGTCTTCCAGCCTTAATTTTCCTATCTGTGAAATGGGGTGACCAGTTCTGCCTTCCCTACATCACAGGCCAAGCCTGTGAGTATGGGAGTCTTGAAGGCAGCTCCAGGAGCTGAAGGATGGCTGTGGGGGTTGGGCTGCACTTGCTGGGCCACCTTCTACCATCTGCTCAGTTCAAGTTGGTCTTAGTACAGGTGACTCACTTTGTCGTAATGCTATCCGAGTGCTGTGGGGCTGGCAGAGCAGTAGGAGGCAAGGCCCCTGCCCAAGGATACTGGGACCTGGTCAGAGGGACAAGAGGTCCATGAAACCCAGCGGCCATTATCAAGACACAAAATCCTGCATGTTCTTCAAGTTGTTCTTGGTTGTATGTGAGAGAAACTCGGCTTTCTGGATTTGCTTGTCACCAGTCTTCCTTCTCATGGACCAGCCCTGTGTGCTTCTAGTCTGGTGGCTTAGCTTATCTGGGATGCAGTAGAGTGTAGCTCACCTAACATGCTAGCCCTTGAAGATCTGCCAGGCTCCCAAATCTATTGTCTGTGACTAAGTGCTGGGTCAGGAGGGGAAGGGTGGCGGGGAGATGTCCTGAAAAGGATGGGCTAAGAGCTGGCCCTGGGAGTGTGAAGGGTTTAGCAGGCATAAGGAAGAGGAGGACAACACAAGTTGAGTGATGTTGTAGCAAAGGGTTGGAGAAAGAATGCAGAAGCATGTTAGGGACAGTGTTTGGGGTGGGGTGGGGGCATGAGTCTGGGCAGGCCTTAGGACAGACTATGGAGGGCCAGGGCTATTTGATCTGATATTGCAAGATGAAAGCAACATTTGGAGAACCAGCCCTGGTCAGAGGGTGCTCTCTGATCTCTGGAATCTTACTTCCAGGCGCCCTGACACCTCCTTCCTGTGGTTTACCTCCCCGTACAAGACGATGAAGTTCATCCTGTGGCGGCGGTTCCGGTGTGCCATCATCCTCTTCATCATTCTCTTCATCCTGCTGCTGTTCTTGGGAATCTTCATCTATGCCTTCCCGGTAAGCAGGCCTGATCGGCGAGGAACAGCCCTATGCTGGGAAGCCCCTGCTCTGTTCAGGGAGGCAGAGACCTGACCAGTGTCAGATCCTGATCTGCTGGGGAAGGGACAGGCCCTGACCTCTGGCGTAATGGAGAGTTAGTCTTTGTCCTTAAAGAGTTCTTCCAGTCTGATGGAAAGAAATAGACTGTATCCTCGAGGAGCCCCTGGTCTGATGACAGAGGTACAACCTCTATTCTTAGGAATTCCCCGTCTAGTAAAGGTGCCACAGTCCTACATTTGGGTAACACTTAGTCCAATGAGGGAAACTGAGTTGTTGTCCTTGTTGGGGAGACTTATCTTCAGCAAGGGCCTGGAATATGTAACCAAAGTGTTGGCAGAGGTGAGGCCCTTAGGCTGAGGTGAGGAGGAACTTTCTTGAAGGAGGCCCTTTAACTGGGTCTGGAAGGGAAGGCAAGATGTGGCTGGCAGACCAGCCACATGTTTGTGAGATTTGCACCTGCTAAGGTCCAGAGGAGGGTGAGACCTGGGACCGGGAGAGGGTCTCAACAGTGTCCATATGGAGGACATTATAGCATATATCCTGCCTCCCGTGGCCAGCTGGGTATGGGAGAAGGGGCCAGTAAGCAGGGGCCATCTTAAGAGCCTCTCACATGGCCTGGGGAATATTTGGGATGAAGAGTTAAAAAGCCAGCAGATGTCTGGTCAAGAGCTGCCGAGGACCCACAGGGACAGCTATAGTGCTCCCAGCTCCATGGGGCCCTGCCCGAGGGAGGAGGACCCAGGGCTCTGCTCCTCCTGGCTGGGGATTTTCAGCTTTTCATATCTCATAAGGGGAGCCCCGAAGAGGCTCAAGCCAACCAATGCCTCTGGACCTTCAGAGCTGGGAGGGATATAAATGTTCCCAGGCTGATGCCTGATTTTTAATGTTGTTCCTTACAACTTAAAAAAAAACAAAAAACAAAACAAAAACATGAAATGTCAAACCTGTATAAAAGTAGAGAGAATGATATAAACCCCTTGGTACCCTGATTTTAATGGCAAAGAAACAAATACCCAGAGAAGGGAAGAGACTGGCTTTAGGTGGCACAGCAAGTCTGTCTGTACATAGCTCCCAGTCCAGTGCTCTGGGCACCATGAACCTCAGTCCTGGTCAGCACCAGGCCACCGGCCAAGTTAATGGTCCCTCCCATCAGACAGTCTGCTTGGGGGAATTACTCGCATGTGAGCTCTTTGCTTTGTGAACCCTCCAAGAGGTGGAGGGGGATGTAGATAATTGCTCCCATCTTCACTGGTGATGTTTGTCTTAGGATCAGCAGAGCACACCTCATGGAGGAGGACTGTAAAACCACAAACACTTTCATTCAAACGGAGGAACAGTGGAGGCAGGCAGGGGAAAGGGGACTAAGGGAGGGGAGAGGAGTCTGTTTGCACATCCAGGCCCTGGCTACCCTCTGGGCCATAAGCAGAAAAGGAAGACTGAGAGCCAGGATGACCCGCGGGCACGTCTGCTGGCTGGGCCCTCAGAGCTGGCAGTGATTTTCTGGGGTTAGCAAAGCATGACTTCTGTGCAGAAGATCCAGGTTGTGGAGACCTGAAGTTTGTACAGTTTTTCGGGGGCCCTCTTCAAGCAAAGGAAGACAAAACTACAGATACAAGATGATGCAGGATCATGGGAGGCATGTGTACAAGTGTGCACTCTGGTGCATAAGCTGCCACAGGTATGACCTGGACTCAGGGTTCAGGCCTGAGGACTTCACCTTGATGTTTCTTCCTCTGGTTACTGAGTCATAGAAGGGGTAGTTCACATCTCCTAGTCTGTCCTTAGCCATCCTCTCATTCTGAATATATCTGGCCACCATTCAGTTAATGTTGACGTCTTTATTAAGCACCAGACATCAATTAACAAGAAAAAAGTGTCTGGGTGGGGTGGGCAGTGGTGGTGCCATGGTAAAATTCTCACCTTCCATACAGGAGACCTGGGTTCAATTCCCAGCCAGTGCACCTCGTGCACAGCTACCACCCATCTGTCAGTGGAGACTGCTGTGTTGGTGTGATGCTGAACAGGTGTCAGCAGGGCTGAAACTAAGGCAGATTAGGAAGAAAGGCCTAGTGATCTACTGAAACTCAGCTGTTAAAAACCCTGTGGATCACAATAGTTCCATCCCATTGTTCATGGGATCACCATGAGTCAGGGATGACTTGACAGCAGCTTGTGACAAGGTGTCTGGGAGGTAAGGATGTGTTGCTGGGCTGAGGCACATGTCATGGAGGAGTCTGTAGTCTGTTGGGGAGCCACACTGAAGCCAGAGAGCAAGGAACACAGGTTGTATAATCAAATGCTAGATTGTGAAGTACAGGCCGTGGAGTTTAGAGAAAGAGCCAGTACACATCCTTGCTTCTCACAGTGGGTTCTGAGGAGCATCAGTCACCTGGCTGCTAGGAAGGGGTGTTAGAAATGCAGAATCCTTGGCTGACCCTGGATCTGCTGAATGATAATCTGTATTTGGGTACATTAAGGTTTGAGAAACACTGTTGTATGTGACACAGCATTGCACTTTGAGTCAGGAGATGTGGCTGGGCACAGGCTCTATCAGAGATTTACTGGGTGACCTTGGCAAGTCCCAAACCATCTGCATATGGAGGGGGCTGGACGAGGTCAGTGCCGACCTTCATGACTGGGACTGTGGTTAGAGGAGCTCCTTCATCTTCCCTAGGGGGCTGCACACTGAGCCAAGAGCCAAGGAGAGCAGGACAGACCCAAAGTGACCTCACCATTGATTGCCCTTTCTGTGTCTTTCTACAGCGCCTAGTCAGTGGGCCCTGCCCTGCCAGGTATTTGGGTGGCAGACCCACCTTCAGGGGCCTGGGGAAGGAGGCCCTACTGCCTGGCTGGGAGAGGAAGGGGAGATTTCAGTCACTTCCAGCCTTTGATCCTTCCTTGTCCCTGGGACAGCCTTAGCCCAGACCCTGTGGGCAGGTACAGAGTGGCACTTTGGGGAAGCCCAGTCAAATGCCCTTGTCTCTTGGGCCCCAACAGCAGAATCACTCTCCTTTGAGTTTTGGAATTGTCCTCTTTGTAATACCAACCCTGCCTTCCCTCTCCAGGACTTGCATGAGGGGCTCAGATCCCTGGTGAGGGTAGGGTGGTCGGGAGAAAGAGGGAAGCCTGGGACTGAGGCCTGCCTTTGCTATAGGGCTTTGCTACAAGGTGGGCAAATCTTTTCCTCATCCAAGTCACTAAGCACCTGGCCTGTCCCAGAGCTATGAGGGACCACCAGGTGCAGGCTCCAGACCCATGTTTTATAGTGAACTTTCACCTGGCATCAGGCCGGGGAGGGGCAGAGGGCCTACTCCTACTGTCCCAAGCCAGGGCCTGGTGGAAGGACCCAGGAACAAGGCTGCTCCCTTCCAGCTGGCCTCATCTCCCACCTTCTTGGAAATTCCCCAGGGAGGAGGGTGAGGGGGCAGCCTGTCTGATTTCTCCCAGCTTCCCCCTCAAAGCCAGCTGGGAGTAGGGCCAGCGTGGGGAGGCAGGAGGCAATTTGGCAGGGAAGGAGCTGCCGGCTTTGTTTCCAGAGTTGGCTTTCCCAGGACTGTGCTGGGGAACATACTGTCCCAATTAGGAGCCCTGTGTTGTGTTGTATGTGTTTTCATGGTTTTTTGAGGGGAGAAGTGGGGAAGGGAGATTCCTGTCAGTCCTGCAGCAGGCAGGGCATAATCAAGGGCACCCCATCTCTGGTGCTGGCCTGCATGTGGGTATCCCCAGACACTCTACCCCCAACTCTTTCTCTGTCCTGGGTTCCTGTGTGAAGAGGTGTGGGGGGAGAATAATGGTGCTGCCTTTGGACCACCTGTTTGAAGAAAGAGGCCAAGGGTAAGTCTCGCCCTGGCCAGGCCTTTGGTCTCAGAGAAGTCTTCATGGCAGCTACTTTGACCATGGGAGTTTCTTTAACTCCTATTGATTGGGAGAAGACAGAGCAGGCTCAGGCCCCAGGTGGGAGGGGGAGAGTGGAGTTTCCAGATGGGTTGGGTTTGCTTGATAATTGAGAGCACCAGGCAGTGTGGAGTGTGGAGTGTGGGGCTGAGTGTGGGTGGTAGGTGCTTGAATAGCCACGTGCCTCCTTTCCCAGCCTCCTGCCTCCAGGCAGCTCTGCTGGATCCTTCAAGCCCTGTAATGGAAATAGCCACTTTAACTACCCTCATGGGGCTACCATGTGACCCATCCTCTTTTCTCCCTTTAGAACTATGCTGCCATGAAGCTGGTGAAGCCCTTCAGCTGAGGATGCTCCTGCCCCTGCAGGGGTTGTGTGGCTGTTCTCCCAGTGAGGACCGGTCTGCCTTCTCCTAGCTCAGCCAAACTCCTCCACACCGTCAAGGCCTTGATCGTACTGCCAGGGTATCTGACAGACAGATGGACTGGCATGTGTTCCCAGGCTTGGTAACATCAATTCCTGGGATCATCCTGCTTTCATCATTTCTTTCTCCCCAACTCAGCCTTTTTTTGGATCAGCTCCTATTTCAGTACAAAACAGTTTAAACCACAAAGCCGTGTTGATGTGTGCATATCTAGAGTACCTCATTGGTGGGTGACTGGGTATGGGGCTGTGCCTGGGAGGATGTGAGAAGGCAGGTTGGGGTGTGTCCATCTTTGGCTCAGCCTTCCCCAAGCAGGAGCAACCAAAATGCACTGGGTGGGGAGCCTCATGGAATTATTTATTCTACTGGTTGGGGAGTGGGGTGACTTTTGAGGCTTGGTGTCTGGTCTGCTTGAAGACCTAGCATTTCTCCTGCCTCATTCCCTTGCACCCCCCCTCCCCGCCCCTGCTCTCCTCTCTAGGACTTGCTCCTTTGTCCTTGACACATTCTCACTCGGGGATCTCCTCTTCCTTTCCCAGACTGCCCTTTGCTAAGGTAGGCAGTTACCTGTTGCTCTGGCTTCTATGACCATGTCAGGGGAGAGTTTCCACTTGATGAAAAAGGATCACCAAGGAAATGATAGGACCAGAAACTCCCCAGGCAGAGCTGTGTGCTGGGCCTCTGACTTTGACCTTGTGCCCCATGTTCTTGGGATTCTTTGGGATTCTCTCTCTCTCTCTCTGCTTTAAAGATCTGATTTGGGCACAGACACCTATTCTTGAAGTCTGAAGCATTAGCTGTTGGCCTGATGTTTCCTTCAGGAATCAGGCTAACAGGAGCAGCAGGAACGTACAGAGGCCTCTTGCCCTTCTCACCTGAGGGACTGGAGCTCAGTGAGCACAGTGCCTGGCCTATACTCCTGAGTGGCTGCCTGTTACTCAGGAGGTCTTCTCCCGTTTCCCACTGTGGGCCTGCTCCTCTGGCCCAGCCCCAAGGCTTCCAGGTGATCCTTCCAGCAGCCCTTTGCTTTTCACTGCATTCTGGGATTCCAACTGAGGTCTGCTCATCCCTACCTCGTGGATAACACCAGACTGTTTCACACAGTGTTGATGTCCTGAACCTTTCTGGGTGAAGGAGCTACACCTCAAAAACAGTGATTCTGGCTGCAGGTGTGCTGCAGGCTGGAGGTGGCCCTCAATGTCCAGTTGTTCATGGGCCTGAGAAACTTGGTAGACAGTCTTGAGACCCTGACACCTGAAGCATGGTGCCAGGTTGCCACACTTCACACAGAACATGCCAGAGGCACCAGGGTCAAAAGCTTTTCGAGGAAAATCAATCTGGAGTCTTCACTGAGAATCCCTGTGTGTGTAGAGTAAAACCACTCTTCAAACAAGATTGGAGGTGAAAGGAAGGAAGAGGTGGGGCTGCCGCTTCAGGAGGTGGTGAGCTTTTTTTAAGGATAGGGGAGAACAGAAAATATGTGAAAGAGAGAGGAGGAAAGATAGAGAAAGATGAAAGACACATGAGAGAGTATGGAGTAATTGATCGAATCAGTTTCACAAGAAAGAGGATTCACTTTTTCTTCCAGATGTGGGAAGGCAGGAGGAAATAAATGTATACAATGCAACTATTATCTGGGTTAAAAGAGTTTTAGGACTCACTGTTCGTTTATTAGTTTTTTTATTTATTCATTTGGTTTATCTTGCTGCTATGGGTTGCAGGTAATGGAAAACCCTACTCAAATTATCATAGTAAAGGGAATATAATGACTATGGAAATGGAATATCCAGAAGGATTGGCTTCAGGCAATGGCTGATCTAGTGCCTCATCTAGGTCACCATAAAAAATCTGTCTGGCTTTCTGCTACACCTCCTCAGGGTTGGCTTCTGTCTTAAGCTGGCTCCACTTCTGGAGCTGGGATTGACATTGCTCCCTGGGAACCATACAGTCACCATGCAAAAATCAGGGCGGGCTTGGATGGCCAGGAGACACTATGTCCAGTGAGTGCTGCCTACTCCACATGGCAGGCCTGAGATATAGCAGTGAATCACACATGATTCCTGACCTTCCATAGCTCCCAGCCTGGCAGGAAAAGTATATCAGGAAACCAGAGGTTATTTGGCCTTTATGGGAGTATCAGGGAAGGTGAGCCCTGAAGGAGGGGGGCTGAGACTCACTCAAGAAGGGTTATCATTTAGGTGACTTCTGGTAAGATGGAGGAATAGGCAGACAAGCGACATAGACCCTCTTCAACAAAGAAAAGAAAAACCAATTGACAGAGATACAGAAGATAATCCTGGAGCCCTGAGCTTTGAAAGGAACGATACAGAAGTGGATTAGGCACCAACTAGTGGAAAAACTAGTGGAAAAACCAAAAACAGTGAGTACAGACATGGTCAGAGCTGTGGACTGTCAGCTACTCTGACTTGACCAACAGCCTGAATATTTCCAAGTGATGCTGGGACCTGAAAATTGACCTAAAGATCAGCCCTGGTCACCAAGGGCTGCAGGGACGACTCTGCTGGTGGCCTATGACTAGGAAGGGAAGCAGCAAGGAGGAAGACAACCTGAGTTGTTCATTTTCTTCTGTCCGGAGGGCACAGCCATTTTGATTGTTTATACGTGGCAGCCATTTTAGATATTTAAAGTGACTGAGGGTGCAGCCATTTTGAATCTTTACAAATGGCAACCATTTTGGATTTTAAAGTGATAGCATTCTCATTAGGATTCCAGGGACCTAAGAATAGGCTCTGTTTGCCAAGGTTGGCAAGGACATATGAGAGGCTGACAACAGGAAAGGAGACAGGTGGTGAGTGTATAAGTGCTGTCAACTAGTGAATAGAGGAGCACAGCACAGTACCCTGCTTGTGTAGATAACATACAAACAAAACAAAGAAAACAAAAATGGTGGGCAAGTCACTCCAACATACAATCACCAATTAAATACAAACACAAAAACATTACAATGCCTTGGAGACAAGAGAGCATCATGGTGTACACAAAGAAGCAAGCTAAAGCAGGAGAAACAAGGGACCAGGATATAGACCCAGAACACATCCCTGAGGAAGATGCAGCACTGGAACTCCCTGATAAGGAATTCAAAAGAATTGCATTTAGGTATCTTCCACAAATTGAGAGACAGATCAAGGAAAACACAGAGAAAACCCTAGAACAATTTTGAAAGACAATACAAGAACAAAATGACAAAATAAATGAAAAATTAGAAATGAT